>NW_026057580.1:11019756-11194878 GCF_023721935.1 Panthera uncia
TTTTTTTTTTTTTTTTTTTTTTTAATTTTTTTTTTCAACGTTTTTTATTTATTTTTGGGACAGAGAGAGACAGAGCATGAACGGGGGAGGGGCAGAGAGAGAGGGAGACACAGAATCGAAAACAGGCTCCAGGCTCCGAGCCATCAGCCCAGAGCCTGACGCGGGGCTCGAACTCACGGACCGCGAGATCGTGAGATCGTGACCTGGCTGAAGTCGGACGCTCAACCGACTGCGCCACCCAGGCGCCCCTCCATTTCTTTATACCTTCTTCAATTTCCTTCATAAGCTTTCTATAGTTTTCAGCATACAGATCTTTTACATCTTTGGTTAGATTTATTCCTAGGTATTTTATGCTTCTTGGTGCAGTTGTGACTGGGATCAGTTTCTTTATTTGTCTTTCTGTTGCTTCATTATTAGTGTACAAGAATGCAACTAGATTTCTGTACATTGATTTTGTATCTTGAGACTTTGCTGAATTTATGTATCAGTTCTAGGAGACTTTGGGTGGAGTCTATTGGGTTTTCCATGTATAGTATCATGTCATCTGCAGAAAGTGAAAGGTTGACTTCATCTTTGGCAATTTTGATGCCTTTGATTTCCTTTTGTTGCCTGATGGCTGATGCTAGGACTTCCAACACTATGTTAAACAACAGTGGTGAGAGTGGACATCCCTGTCGTGTTCCTGATCTCAGGGGGAAAGCTCTCAGTGTTTCCCCATTGAGGATGATATTAGCTGTGGGCTTTTCACAAATGACTTTTATAATGTTTACATATGTTCTTTCTATCCCGACTTTCTCGAGGGTTTTTATTAAGAAATGATGATGAATTTTGTCAAATGCTTTTTCTGCATCGATTGACAGGATCATATGGTTCTTATCTTTTCTTTTATTAATGTGATGTATCACGTTGATTGATTTGCAAATGTTGAACCATCCCTGCAGCCCAGGAATGAATCCCACTTGATCATGGTGAATAATTCTTTTTATATGCTGTTGAGTTCGATTTGCTAGTATCTTATTGAGAATTTATACATCCATATTCATCAGGGATATTGGCCTATAGTTCTCTTTTTTTTTTTGCTGGGTCTCTGGTTTGGGAATCAAAGTAATGCTGGCTTCATAGAATGAGTCTGGAAGTTTTCCTTCCCTTTCTATTTTTTCGAACAGTTTGAGAAGGATAGGTATCATCTCTGCTTTAAATGTTGGTAGAATTCTCCAGGGAAGCCATCTGGTCCTGAACTCTTATTTGTTGGGAGATTTTTGATAACTGATTCAGTTTCTTCTCTGCTTATGGGTCTGTCCAAGTTTTCTATTTCTTCCTGTTTGAGTTTTGGAAGTGCTTAGGAATTTGTCCATTTCTTCCAGGTTGTCCAGTTTGTTGGCATATAATTTTTCATAGTATTCCCTGGTAATTGCATGTATTTCTGAGGGATTGGTTGTAATCATTCCATTTTCATTCACGACTTTATCTATTTGGGTCATCTCCCTTTTCTTTCTGAGAAGCCTGGGTAGAGGTTTGTCAATTTTGTTTATTTTTTCAAAAAACCAACTCTTGGTTTCATTGATCTGCTCTACAGTTTTTTAGAGTCTATACTGTTTATTTCTGCTCTGATCTTTATTATTTCTCTTCTTCTGCTGGTTTTGGGTGTCTTTGCTGTTCTGCTTCTAGTTCCTTTAGGTGTGCTCTTAGATTTTGTATTTGGGATTTTTCTTGTTTCTTGAGATAGGCCTGGATTGCAAGGTATTTTTCTCTCAGGACTGCCTTTGCTGCATCCCAAAGCGTTTGGATTGTTGTATTTTCATTTTCGTTTGTTTCCATATATTTTTAAATTTCTTCTCTAATTGCCTGGTTGACCCATGCATTCTTTAGTAGGGTGTTCTTTAACCTCCATGCTTTTGGAGATTTTCCAGACTTTTTCCTGTGGTTGATTTCAAGCTTCATAGGATTGTGGTCTGAAAGTGTACATGGTATGATCTCAATTCTTGTATACTTATGAAGAGCTGTTTTGTGACCCAATATGTGATTTATCTTGGAGAATGTTCCATGTGCACTCGAGAAGAAAGTATATTCTGTTGCTTTGGGATGCAGAGTTCTAAACACATCTGTCAAGTCCATCTGATCCAATGTATCATTCAGGGCCCTTGTTTCTTTATTGACCGTGTGTCTAGATGATCTATCCAACCTAGATATTTCTCCTACCCTGCACTCTATATCCAGCTACAAGCTCACTTGCATTTCTAATATGCATCTCAAACTTGACATTCCTAAAGTGGATGCCTATGATGCTGCTTCCCCCAAAGTCCATCTTCCATAACATTCTCATTTCCATGGAAGGCATTCCACATTTCTACTTGCAATCTGAAATATTGGATGCCCTCTGTATTCCTCCTTCTTACAACTCAGAATTAATCCAATAGGAAATGCCACAAAGTTCATTAAATACACCCAGAACCAAATCATGTCTTATTACTTTCCTTCCATACCCTAGACATACAGCTGACATCCCCCTCCTGGAACACTGCACTAGTTTCCTACACTTTTTCCTACTGGTCCCTTGCCCTTCACTTCTCGATTCTGCACAGCAGCAAACAGATTCTTCTAAAGAAAACTACATTCTTGTAACTCCACACTCAAAAGAAGAAAAGTCAAAACCCTTATAATATCCTGCAGGCTAGACATCTGACCTCATTTCACATGCTCTCTGCTCCA
The DNA here is from genome assembly GCF_023721935.1 of Panthera uncia. Taxonomy (NCBI): domain Eukaryota; kingdom Metazoa; phylum Chordata; class Mammalia; order Carnivora; family Felidae; genus Panthera; species Panthera uncia. The sequence continues at coordinate 11,022,466 of NW_026057580.1, forward strand.
GTCACAGCGGCCTCTCACCCTTCCCTAAACACAGGACACGCTCCTGCTCTAGTACATGTGCACTGAAGGTTCCCCTGCTTGGAATGAACTCCCTGAGACATGCTCTTCAACAATTCCTTCATGGGGCCCCTGTGTGCCTCAGTCGGTTAAGTGTCTGACTCTGGGTTTTGGCTCAGGTCATGATCTCGCAGTTTGTGAGATGGAGACCCACACTGCACACAAAGCCTGCTTGGGATTCTTTCTCTCTCCCTCTTTCTCTGACCCTCCGCGGTTCTGTCTCTCTTTCTCTCTCTCAAAATAAACAAACTAAAAAACAAAACACAAAAACAAAAACAAAAAAAAGCTCCACCAATTCCTTCATGTCCTTCACATCTCCCAGAGCTCACCTTCTCACTGATCCCTTTAGTAAAGTAGCCACCTTCCCCGTCACAGCACAGGAGACTCTCTGGGTCGCCTTCCTCAAAGCACCTACCAACCTCCAATTTAAACACTTCTCTTATTTACTATGTTTATATAATATACAGCTAACCTCTGAATTACACTGGTTTGAACTATGCATATCCACCTATATGCAAAATTTTTTACCATAAGATTGTCAATGCGATTTCTCTTACATATGATTTAATATTTTCTCCAGCTTTATTTATTGCAACAATACACTATATATGTAACATACACTATATGTGCTAAGCGACTGCTCAAGTTTTCAGCAAGGCTTCTATCCAACAGTAGGTTATTATTAGTAGTACTTAAGTTCTAGGGGAGTTAAAACTTATACTTGCATTTCTGACTGCACAATGGGGTCATTGCCTTCAATCCCCACATTGTTTCAGGGTCAAGTGCAATCTACCCCATCACTACTAGGACATATTCTCTACAACACCAGCATGTTTGTCTCTTCTTAGAGTCACTGAGGTGCCCTAGATGAAAAAAATAGTGGGTCCTGCACGTGGCACACGACACTATCAGTAGAACGATTGCTCAGCGGAGAGGACCTCTGTCTTCTGGATGAGCCTCAGGCACAGCCCATCCGTGGCAGCTCCCGCACAAAGTGCCCCCACCTCACCATCAGTGCCGCCTTTACTTTCCCCCAGGGCTGCTCCTCCCTCCCTCTGTCTGCTCAGCTCCCCCCCCTCCCCGCCCCCACAGCATTTCCCCTGCACAGCACAGCACACAGTTACAGTCCTGTCTTCAGAATCAGGCTCCATGGGCCTTAGGCTCCATGGGGCCCTTTCTCCAACCACACAGAAATCTACATTAGACCCTGCTTTATAAATCCATGAATGTGGATGGGAACCAGCACCAACATCACTAGAACTAAGGGCAGGAAGAGGGGGCAGAGAGGCAAAGAAGGTAGAAACTAACTGAAGTTGAAAAAGGATGAGAAACTCCCAGATTCCTCTCTGTCTACCTCAGGATGTAAAGAATAATCCAGAAGACAACTAAGAGGGAGGAGATGGATGAATCTGAAAATTCATGTCTCCAAACCACAGAGACTCCTGTGTGCAGGGCCCACCTAGGCCTGTGGAAACAACAGCCCAAAGGACTCCTGCTGCTGTAACTGCCAGTTCATCCAGGAAAAATGAGACAGGAACTCAGACACAGGAGCAAAAACAGGCCTGATGCTCCACAGAAAAAAATAAAAAACACCCAAAAGATGGGGCTGAAGGCTCAACCCAGGATGGAGCCTGGGATGACCCAGTCACAGGAAGCACTTGCTGCACAAGGTCCTTGTGACAGGTAATGTCTGAGTCCGTGTGATCACAGGTCCTAGTGACACAAGGTTCCACAGAAGGGACAAGGACAAGGAGCAGAGACATGACCCAGCTGAGGAGTGAGCACGTGATGCCATTGGTGCACTGAGCACGGACTGGACACAGGCCCCATCCACACTCGGCTCCTCCAGCCCTCTCCTGTCCCCACTTGCAACAGACACAGAACAGCAAACACACAGATTCTGGAGGGTTCTCTGTGCTTTCATTTCTTTTCTGCCTCAACTTTATAGATCTTTTCTTAATAAAAGATTTTCATTTTCAATAGGGAAGTAAGGCAACAATACTCTGACCAACATGAAATAAAGACAGGGATGGAAACAGTCCAGCCCTACCTCTGCTGGAACAAGAAAGCAGATCAGAAAAGAAACAGGAATCAGTATGGGGAGGGGTCATGGTGGGCAGGGTGGGCCAGTCTCCCAACATTTTCACAATATGCTAATGGGAACATTACCATAATGGGAACATTCTGACACCACTTGCAGAAAGAGAAGTCAGGGGCTCTTGATGTTACCAAGTGGGAGTGTGGGCAAATCTTGCATTGGTCAGACCCCCACAAGGGAGCAGGTTTCACACTGAGAAAAAATTAATCATGAACACATTTAGATCAGTCACATAAGTGCCACATTCTCAACAGCCCCTCACATGTTCAAAGTGTCCCTAGTGCCCCCACTCCTCCCCTCTTCAGGCCCTCCAGAGTCTTACCTTTAGGAGCCATTAGAGACGAATCAGAGCCCTGGGTACTGCCATTGCCTGGGGATAGAACACACAGGATGTGATCAGAACCACAGGAGTTGATACTAAAGGAGCAGCTATAGGGGGTGGGGGCAGTGAGCTCCCCATGGGGTCCTGTCTACACTATCCCAGGGTGCCAGGGATCACCCCCTCTATACTTACATGCAGCGGGAGAGTAGCTTGGTCCTTTTCCTCCTGTGGGAAGAAAATATCATGTTACAAACCTGGGACAGATGGGCCATGAGATCCTAGAGCAACTTCCTAGTCCTGGTCCAAAATGAAGTTTCCAGAATTTTGACTGAAGACCCAGGACAGGATCAGGAAACATGAAGAAAGGCAGGATCTGACCCACCTGACTTTCTGGAGGTCTGTCCTTAGCAGGGACCTTCCTCTGTGTCCTGTCACTGCTGGGAATCAGGTCCCCGTCACCAGAATTACCAAGTGAAAATCTGTCCTTGATTTTCACAAGTGCTTTGTTACAGAGTGAATGTTACTAATGGCTCCAGAGTGGGCAGGTACATGTGTGTGGATGGTACTTCCCAGGAAGTGCTACCTAGGAAACCCCCCAGCAGGACAAGTGAACTCAGATCCCCCCACTCTATTCCTACCTGAGAACTTCTTCCTCCAGATCACAGCTCCAACCACCACAGTGACCACAAGGATAGCCACACCAGCAATGATGCCCAGGATGGGGATGGAGGGCTGAGAGGATGGCTCTGGAAAGGGAAGAAAGGTGAGGGGCCCAGACCTCTGGCTTCAGTCTTGACTTTGTGAAATTCTCCAGAAGGGCCCTGCTTTCTCTGACACGGGGCTCTACCACAAACCCTTCTTACCCCATCTCAGGGTGATGGGCTCAGGCAGCCCCTCGTGCTGCACATGGCACGTGTATCTCTGCTCCTCTCCAGAAGACACCACCACAGCCGCCCACTTCTGGAAGGTCCCATCTCCTGCAGGCCTGGTCTCCACAAGCTCTGTGTCCTGGGTGTGGTCCTCCCCATCACGTTGCCAGGTCAGGGTGATCTCCGCAGGGTAGAAGCCCAGGGCCCAGCACCTCAGGGTCACCTCACGGTCAGAGATGGGGTGGCGGGTCACGCGTGTGTTGGGAGATTCTGAGGAAGAAGAAACAGAGAATCCACACTGTGGTTTAGATTTATGGGCCACTGAAACTGCATCCACGTGACCATCCTGAGGTGGACAGGACAACTGGTCTGGATGGAAGAAGCACAAAACCCAGACAGCAGTCTAGCCTTTGGGATCTCCTGATTCTTGTTAAGTTCTGGAATCAGGGAGAGAAGCCCGGGTAGGAAGCTGCTGGTCCAAAGGGGGAACACACGGTGGTCCTGACTGTGGTGGAGGGTGAATGACTCAGAAAACCCAGACTCTGATCTCCAAACATGTTCTCAGATGGAGAACAAGGCCTTGAAAGGGAAGGTCAGGGTTCACAAGGTGGCTGCCAGGGCCAAAGGGAACTGCTGATGGGTTATTTCAGGGATGATCTCAACAGCCATCCCAGGGAGAGACTGGATTCCTGTCTGTCCTTTATAGAGAAAAGCACCCTCAAGGTGAGTCTGTCTCTAGTAGGAATATGAACTTCGAGGCGGATCTCCCTCTTCCCACCCGGGGAGGGGCGCTGTTCTGACACTGAGTCCATTTTCCCTTTCTCGTGGGAAGCTATGCCCAGTGGAGGGGAGATCGAGGAGGCCCCGCCGCCCAAGTACCTGTGCGCTGCAGTGTCTCCTTCCCGTTTTCCAGGTGCCTGCGGAGCCACTCCAAGCACGTGACCTCCAGGTAGTTCCTGAAGTCCTCAGTCATACCAGCCGCCTCCCACTTGCGGCGTGTGATCTGCGCTGTGGTGTCCGCCGCGGTCCAGGAGCGCAGGTCCTCGTTCAGGGAGATGTAATCCGCGCCGTCGTAGGACTCCTGACTGTACCCGCGGAGGAGGCGGCCGTCTGGCCCCTGGCCCCCTGTCACAGCCGTACATTCTCTGGATGTTGTGTGATCCTGGACCCACCCCCGCGGTCAGCACCGCCTCCGCGGTCAGCTTCGCCCCACTGTCAGCCCTGCCCCCACTGTCAGCCCCGCCCCCACTGCCAGCCCCGCCCCCGCGGTCCGCTGCGGAGACAGAGACCACGTGGATAGACACGCCATTAAGTACAAACTGTAACAGAAACTGCTCAAAAGTGCCCGCGGGTTTTTCCTGGGTCGGGAAACGAAGTGGAATGGCGGTGGGGGGAGGGAGCGGGGGAGGGGAAATTCTGCGGCCTCGAGGTTGCCCTCACACCCGGAGACTCGGGGCGACCCTGGCGCGTCCTTTCGGATGGGGGTCCTGACCTGGACTCAGGCCCGCGTCGCTCACCGGAATCGCTCTGGTTGTAGTAGCGGAGCATCGTGTTCAGGTTCACTCGGGAAACTTGTGCGGTGTCCAAGTAAATCCGGGTGTTCGGTCCCAATACTCCGGCCCCTCCTGCTCCACCCATGGCGCCCGCGGCTCAGCCCTTGGATTCGGGGCGTCGCTGTCGAACCGCTCGAACTGCGTGTCGTCCACGTAGCCCACGGCGATGAAGCGGGGCTCCCCGAGGCCGGGCCGGGACACAATGGTGTCGAAATACCTCAGGGAGTGGGAGCCTGCGGGCGCGGAGGGGCTGAGACCCCGCCCGACCCTCCTCCCCGCGCGGGGCCCGGGTCCCAGGGGGAGGGGGACGGGAGGGCAGGGCGAGGGGGACCCGAGTTGGGGAGAGCAGGGCGGAGTCTGGGAGGGTCGGGGGAGGGCAGGCCAGGGCGGGCTCGGAGGCGGGTGGGGGTCTGGGGTCGGGGCGGAGGACAGTCGCCTCCCCCGGAGGTTCCGCAGGAGGAAAGGCCGGGGCAGGGGGCGGGTGGGGGTCTGGGGCGGGGCAGCGGACAGGCAGTTTTCCCGACGGTCCCGCGTCCCCGCCAGGCGGTCCCCTGGCTCCTACCCCGCAGAGTCCCTTTCCTCCCGACCCTGCACTGACCCGCCCAGGTCTCAGTCACGGCCAAGGCCCCCGACAGCAGCAGGAGGAGCGTTTGGGGTTCTATGAACCCCATCCTCAGCGACTGGAAGAATGAGTCCCAGTTTGGTAGAGGAGCGGGTGAGGAGACTTTATAACTCAGAATCGCTTTGTGGCTGATTGGCTTATCTAGAAATGGCATCCAATGGGAGTGAGAACTGGATCTATGTCATGAGGATCCAGACCGGAGGACATGACACAGACTGTGACTGGGAGAAGTAAAACTGTGGAAGATGGGGACTCCCCGTACACACGACCTCTTTTCCCCAGCACTGCCTTAGTGTCTGGAAACCTGAGAGGCAGGCCCAGCGACGGGGGACTTTGCCTAGACCCCTCTCCTACTGCGGTGCTCTTTGTGACACTGTCTCCCTTAGTCCTGCCCCAGGAGCTGTGTTAGTGTTTCTCATTGTGTTCGCAGAATATCTATCCAGTCTTACAAAGGATCCGAAGGATAATTTTGTCTGTGGGTTATACCTATCAATGTTTCCCATAGTTGGTAGAAAACAGGTTTAAATATTTATTAATTCATTTAGAAAAATATTAATTACTCATAGCATGAAAACAGAAATAGATTTTTTAAATTTTATTTACTTATTTCTTAATTTAAATTTTAGTTAGATAACATACAGTGCATAATTGGTTTCAGGACTAGAATTCAGCGATTCTTTACATACATATAACATCCAGTACTCATCACAAGTGCCTCTCAATACTAATCACCAATTAGAACACTTTCCACCTACCTCCCTCCATCAACCCTCTTTGTTCTCTATGTTGTGGTTTGTTTCCCTCTCTACTCTCCCCACTCCTTCCCCTTTGTTCATCTGTTTTGTTTTTTAAATTCCACATATGAGTGAAATCATGTAGTGTTTGTCTTTCTCTGATTTATTTCACTTAGCATAATGCATTCTACTTTCATCCACATCATTGCAAATAGCAAGATTTCATTCCTTTTGATGGCTGAGTAATATCCCGTTGTGCGTATATACCACATTTTCTTTATCCATTCATCAGTTGATGGACATTTGGACTCTCTCCATAGTTTGGCTATTGTTGATGACGCAGCTATAAACAGTGGCCTGCATATACCCCTTTGAATCTGTATTTTAGTGTCTTTTTTGGTAAATAACTAATAGTGCAATTGCTGGGTCATAGGGTAGTTCTATTTTTAGTTTTTTGAGGAAAGTCCATGCTGTTTTCCTGAAGGGTTGCACCAGTTTGCATTCCCACCAACAGTGAAAGAAGGTTTCCCCTTTCTCCACATCCTTGCCACACCTGTTGTCTTTGTGTTGTTAATTTTAGCCATTCTGACAGGTGTGAGATTGAGATTGCTATCTCATCGTGGTTTTGATTTGTATTTCCCTGATGATGAGTGATGTGGAGCATCTCTTCATGTGTCTGTTACCCATCTGGAAATCTTTGGAAAAGTGTCTCTTCATGTCTTCTGCCAATTTCTTAAATGGATTGTTTGTTTTTTGGGTGTTGAGTTTGATAAATTCTTAGAGATTTGGATACTAACCCTTTATCAGATATGTCATTTGCAAATATTTTCTCCCATTTCATCGATTGCCTTTTAGTTTTATTGGTTGTTTCCTTCACTATGCAGAAGCTTTTTATTTTGATGAAGTTCCAACAGTTCATTTTTGCATTTGTTTTCCTTGCCTTCGGCAACATGTTCAGCAAGTTAGTGCAGCTGAGCTGGCTGTGTTCTCCTCTAGGATTTTGATGTTTTCCTTTCTCACATTTAGATCTTTCATCCATTTTGAATTTATTTTTGTGTATGATGTATGAAATTGGCCCAGTTTTCCCAACACCATTTGCTTAAGAGACTGTCTTTTTTCCGTTGGATATTCTTTCCTGCTTTGTCAAAGTTTAGTTGATTATATAGTTGCAGATCCATATCTGGGTTCTCCATTCTGTTCCATTGATCTATGTATCTGTTTTTGTGCCAGTACCATACTGTCTTGATGACCAGAGCTTGGTAATATAGCTTGAAATGAGAATTTTGATGCCTCCACTTTTTTCTTTTTCAGGATTTTTTTTTCTTTTTTTTTTTTTTTTGGCTATTCGTTCGTGGCCTTTTGTGGTTCCATACAAATTTTAGGATTGTTCTAGCTCTCTGAAAAATGCTAGTGGTATTTTGATAGGGATTGCATTAAATGTATAGATTGCTTTGGGTAGTATAGACATTTTAACAATGTTTGTTCTTCCAACCCATGAGCATGGAATGCTTTTCAATTTCTTTGTGTTCTTTTCAATTTATTTCATACGTGTTACATAATTTTCAGAATACAGATATTTTACCACTTTGGTTAGGTTTATGTTTAGGTATCTTATTATTTTTGGTACAATTGCAAATGGGATCGATTCCCTGATTTCTTTTTCTACTCCTTCTTTATTGGTGTATAGAAATGCAACAGATTTCTGCAAACTGATTTTATGTACTGCGACTTTGCTGAATTCATGTATTATTAGTTGTAGCAATTTTTTTGGTGGAGTCCTTCGGGTTTTCTACATAGAGTATCATGTCATCTGCAAACAGTGAAAGTTTGACTTCTTCCTTGCCAATTTGGATGCCTTTTATTTCTTTTTGTTGTCTGCCAATGCTAGCACTTCCAGTACTATGTAAATAGTAATGGTGAGAGTGAATATTCATGTCCCCTGACCATAGGGGAAAGGCTATCAGTTTTTCCCCATACAGATCTTTGTATATGGCCTTTATGATGTTGTGAAGTATGTTCTATCTATCCCTACCTAGTCGAGGGTTTTGTCAAGAATGATTCTGTATTTTGCCAAATGTGTGGGGTTTTGTTTTTTTGTTTTTTTGTTTTTTTGTTTTTGTTTTTTACATCTATTGACAGGGTCATATGGTTCTTATCCTTTCTTTTATCATGTTGGTTGATTTGCAAATAGTAAACCAGCCCTGCAGCCCAAGAATAAATCTCACTGGATACTGGTGAATAATTTTTTTAATGTACTGTTGAATTCAATTTGCTAGTGTCTTGTTGAGAATTTTTGCATCCAGGTTCATCAGGGGTATTGGCCTTTAATTCTCCTTTTCAGTGGGGTCTTTGTCTGGCTTTGGAATCAGGTAATGCTGGCTTTGTAGATGAGTTTGAAATATTTCCTTCCATTTCTATTTTTTGGAACAGTTTGAGGAGAATAGGTATTAACCCTTCTTTAAATGTTTAGTAGAATTTCCCTGGGAAGCCATCTCGTCCAAGACTCTTGTTTGTTGGGAGACTTTTGATTACTGATTCAAATCTTTGCTGGTTGTGGGTCTGTTCAAACTTTCTATTTCTTCCTGTTTCAGTTTTGGTAGTGCATGAGTTTCTAGGAATTTGTCCATTTCTTCCCAATTGCCAGTTTGTTGGCATATCATTTTTCATGGTATTCTCTTATAATTGTTTGTATTTCTGTGGTGTATCTCTCTTCTTTCATTCATGATTTTTATCTATTTGAATCCTCTTTCTTTTCTTTTTGATAAGTCTGGCCATGGAGTTATTAATTTTGTTTATTCTTTCACAGAACCAGTACTTAGTTTCATTGATCTGTTCTACTGTTTTTGTTGTTGTTATTATTGTTGTTGTTTCTATATATTTTGTTCTGCTCTAATCTTTATTATTTACCTTCTTTTGCTGGCTTTAGGCTTTATTTGCTGTTCCTTTCCATAGCTTCTTTAGGGGTAAGTTAGGTTGTGTGTTTGGGACCTTTCTTACTTCTTGAGATAGGCCTAAATTGCAATATACTTCTCCCTTAGGATCACCTTTGCTGCATCCCAAAGTTTTTGGACTGTCCTGTTTTCCTTTTCATTGACTTCCATGTATTTTTTAATTTTTTCTTTAATCTCCTGGTTAACCCATTTGTTCTTTAGTAGCATGTTCTTTAACTTCCATGTACTTGAAGGCTTTCCAAATTTTTCTTGTGGTGACTTCGAGTTTCATAGTGTTGTGAACTGAAAATACGCATGGTATGATCTTGATCTTTTTGTTCTTGTTTAGGGATGATTTGTGACCCAGTATGTGATCTCTTCTGGAGAATGTTTCATGTGTACTCGAGAAGAATGTGTGTTCTGCTGCTTTAGGATGAAATGCTCTGAATATATCTGTTCAGTCTATCTGAACATGTGTGTCATTCAAAGCCAAGGTTTCTTTGTTGATTTTCTGTTTGGATGATCTGTCCATTGTTGTAAGTGGGGTGTTAAAGTCCCCTACTCTTATTGTATTATTATCAATGAGTTTCTTTATGTTTGTTACTAATTAATTTATATATGTGGATGTTTCAAGTTGGGGGCATAAATATTTACAATTGTTAGTTCTTCTTGATGGATAGACCCCTTAATTATGAAATAATGCCCCTTTTCATCTCTTGTTATAGTCTTTGTTTTAAAATCTAGTTTGTCTGATGTAAGTATGGCTACTCCAGCTTTTTTTGACATCCATTAGCATGACAGATGGTTCTCCATACCCTCACTTTCCATCTGCAGGTGCCTTTAAGTCTAAAATGACTCTCTTATAGGCAGCATATAGATGGATCTTGTTTTTTTCTTTTAATCCATTCTGATACCCTATGTCTTTTGATTGGAGCATTTAGTCCATTTACATTCAGAGTGATGACTGAAAGATATGAATTTAGTGCCATTGTGTTACTTATAGGGTTGCTATTTCTGGTGATTTTCTCTGGTCCTTTCTAGTCTTTGTTGCTTTTGGTCTGGTTTTGTTTGTTTGTTTTTTGTTTTTATCTACTTAAAATTTCTTGCAGGGCTGGTTTAGTGGTCATGAACTCCTTTAGACTTTGTTTGTCTAGGAAACTCTTTATCCCTCCTTCTAAACTGAAATACAGCCTTGCTGAATAAGGAATTCTTAGCTGCATATTTTCCCCTTTGAGTTGAATATATCCTGCTACTCCTTTCTAGCCTGCCAAGTTTCCATGGACAGATCTCCTGCAAATCTGATCTGTCTTCCCTTGTATGTTAAGGACCTTTTTTCCCCCCTTCCTGCTTTCATGAAGTTTTCCTTTTAGGTGTATTTAGTGAATTTGAATATCATATGCCTTGGCAATGCCTGACTTTTGTCTAAGTTAATGGGAGTTCTCTGCACTTCTTGAATTTTGATATGTGCCCTTCCCCGAATTAGGCAAGTTTTCAACTATAATTCACTCAAATAAACCTTCTGCCCCTTTTTCTCTCTCTTCATCTTCTGGGACTCCTATGATTCAAATGTTTTTACAGTTTAATAAGTCACTGAGTACCCTAAGTGTGCCTTCGTGATCCATGGTTTTTGTTTCCCTCTTCTTTTCAGCTTCATTATTTTCCAGAATTTTATCTTCTATATCACTAATTGGCTCTTCTGCCTTGCCTATTCTTGCTGACATGGGATCTTTCAGGTTTGCATCTTGAGTATAGCATTTTTAACTTTGACCTGACTAAATTTTAGTTCTTTTATATCTGCAGGAAGGGATTCTTTGATATCAGAGAATGTTGGTTGTTTTTTTTTTTAAAGCACAGCTAGTATCCTTATAATTATTGTTTTAACTTCTGGTTCAGACATCTTATATCTGTATTGATTTAATTGCTGGCCACGAGTTCTGCTTCCCGTTCTTTCTTTTGGGGTGGATTTCTCCATCTTGTCATTTTGTCTGGAAAAGAAAAGCAGAAAGAAAAACAAATAACAGAAAACAAACAAACAAAACAAAAATAAAAAGCAAAAAACAACAAAAAATCTAGGTCCTTGGGTGTATTTTGGTCTGCTTGTTAAAAGAATCTAGAGCTAAAATATAAAACAAAATAAAACAAAAATAAGGAAACAGAAAACTAAAAGTAAATAAAATAAATATATAAAAATACATATAAATAATAAAAAAATAAAAAAGGAATTGAAAAAATAAGAAAATAAATGAAAATAATAATAAAAAATAAAGAATAAAAGTAAACCGGAAGCCAGATCCTATTTCCCCGAGGGTTGAAGCTTTGTAGCACTGTGATCAGTAGACTTATTGTGAGTGAGTGGTTTGTGCTGGGCTTCTGAAGGAGGGGCCTGCTGCTGTGGACTCAGGCTGACTTGTTTCGGAGGAAATGTGCTTCCAGGGTGCAATCGGGCTGGTCTTGGTGTAAGTGGCTTCAGCCCCCACTAGGTGGTGCTGTTTTGCTCCCTGAAGCCTTTCAGCGCTGCTGGGCGGGGATGAATAGGGCGTCGCCCCACTCTCCAGCCCTGGAGCTAAAAAGATCGTGTCACCCACTCCTCGGGGAACCCTCAAAGAAGAGTAATCAATCACCCCTCTTGCCCCTGATTTCCATCAGAACCTTACTTTCACCCTGCCGGTGTCCGAGCTTTTCTGTCTCAGGCAGGACTGAGTTTCAAAACCCCAAATTTTGGGGACTTCCACAGCACACTGGCACTGTTCCTTTGGGTGATGGTCTCACTGCGCTTTTGTCAGCCTGTAGGAGGAAAGCAGAAAGTGGTGCAGCTGTTCAGAATTTCTGGCAAAAGGGAGCAGAAAGCTGGAACCCCTTCCTGCTGCCTTCAGCCGGAGTCCCCGCTCTTACACCTGGGAGCAGTGCAGCACTTGGGCACCCCGGTCTTTCTTGTTACCAGGAGATTCTCATACCGCGCTGCCACTCCTGGGACTCCTCCCAGTTCCCACCTGACCACCTATAAGCCAAGCACACCCCCACAGAAGCGGACTAAAATTCCGATTTTGTGCTGCTTATAATACTTGAAGTATCTCCGTAAGCAGGCTCACTCCCTGCTGCCCTACCCTCAACTTTGTCTCCCCCAAATCAAATCTCCTGCCTCCTACCTTCCAGAAGGTGGTCGCTTTTCTATTCGTAGACTTAAAGTTTTTGTTTTCTCAGAACTCCAATTGAGTTCTCGGGTGTTCAGAATGATTTGATTTGATAAGTACCTGGCTGTGTTCTAAGGAGGAGACAAGCTTAGGGTCCCCCTACTCCTCTGCCACCTGAACTCCCCCCCTCCCAAATAACTATTTCCCCAAATAAACAAGGCAGTGAGAAGAGTGGAGTTTGTTACATTTTACATATTTGGAAGTCACTTTCTTGTCTGTCTCATTAGAGACCAGTAGATGTTCAGATTTGCTTCTACATCTGTTGTGTTGTTTTGGTTGAAGTATATGAAAAAATTACATCCTTGACCAAACATAGGAGAATAGTATGTGTCATAACCTTTTCAGATAATTATGGATATTCATCTTTGATACTATATTACAACTACACAAGTTGTACTTTCTCTAAGGTTATTTGCAAACTGGATCCTGAAACAGCATCATTGATTGACTGGTACTTCTCTGTTATATTAAATCCATAGGCCCATCTGCACATGGAATGGATCTTGTACTAAGGCATGATTGTTTTTAAGTAATGTGTTGTGTGTTGTTTCACTAAGTAATATAGGTGTTCCATCACTGATTAGAGTGGAATCGAATTATCAAAAAGTTACATCTATTACAGATCCCAACAAAATGCTTGTCAGTATGAGAAGCTATCAGGATTATTGGTGGACCACAAGTTTTCCAAAATGCTGATTTTCTCTCAAGAGCTTACATTTTATCAAGGCAACAAGTACTGCCTTGTCTCATGTGAGTTGATTTTCGTGAAGGGATAGGTTCATGTCCTTTTTCAAGAAAACTTCTGCCAAATATCTAGTCTAAATAATCCAAGGTTCTGTGTCATTCATTCCTTCAAGTAAAAAGAGCATTTTGAAAAAAAAAAAAAAAAACGAACTGTTTTCCTTGAGGCTTAAGGTTGTAACAGAAGTGCTATATTTCCCATGTCATCATAGAAGACATGTTCAAAATGTTGGTTTGAGAATAATTTAGTAAAGATAATAATTAAAAAATTATTTTTAATGTTTATTCATTTTTGAGAGACAGAGAGAGACAGAGTGTGAGCAGGGGAGGGGCAAAGAGAGAGGGAGACACAGAATCCGAAGCAGTTTCCAGGCTCTAAGCTGTCAGCACAGAGCCCGTTTCGGGGCCCAAACCCACAAACCGTGAGATCATGGCCTGAACCGATTGAGACATCCAGATGCCCCATTGTCTGTGAGGTTTATAACAATTTCCCCAGCAATGTAATCCCCAGTGACTTCAAATTTGCCAGTGTGACCCTGCTTCATCATCACAGTTAGAAACAGGACGATGACTTTGGAGCATAGCCTAATAAGACCTGGTGTTTGCCTCTCTTTCCGGCATTGTTTATGGTCTGGGGAGCGTCTGCCAGGACATGCGCGCCATTATGGTGGCACAGAAAGAGGAGAGAGGTGTTTGGTTTGGTTTGGCTTGGTGTTTTGTTTTGTTTTGTTTTGTTTTGTTTTGTTTTTTGGAAGTAGTGGTGAAGAATAACAACTATGGCAGTTTGGACCCATAACCTCCATTCTTGCTGTTTTACCTCAGTACGAATATCAGCATAGTGAAAAAGCAAATACTGTCTAAGTGCTATTATGAAAATAGTTTAAACCTCTGTGACAGAGCCCCAGTGACGTACGGTGTTCCACAGACCTCACTTTGAGAATTGCTGCTCTGAATAAGCCTGGGAGGGTCTCCCAGATGATCCCTGCCCTGGACTCCTCTTAGCAAAATCCCTTTCCCTGAGCTGGACTTGGCTCTGATATCTTAGCTCTGAGTTTAGCCCCTGAGGGCACCCGGGACAGAACTCACCTCCTGGCAGTTTGCTGCCAGAGTGTCCTCAGTCTGGGAAGGGAGGTGGAGGGGCCGGTATTTCCCTTTGTAATTGGGAACAGTTTGTGCCTGAAGGCACCAGACCCCTGCATGACCGACTTTGATTTTGTGATATACCACCTTACTATGTATTCGCATCCCAGAGATCTCCTGTAGTCTGTAAGAGAAATAATATTGGTCTTCACATTTTACATGTACCTAATGCATCTGACTTGAGGCCCATAAAGCATGCAATGCAGTACCGTCCAATACAACATTCTGTAATGAAGGAATTGTTCTATATCTGCCCTGTCCAGCATGGTGGCCACAAACTGCATGTGGCTCTTGAGATACAGGTGGCACTTGAAATGGGGCTAATGTGCTGAGGAGTTGCATTTTTAATTATTTCAAAGGAATTTGAATTTAAGTAGCCATATGTGGTTAGTAGCTACTAGTTTTAAAAATTTATTTATTTTGAAGGGGGGAGGGACAGAGAGAGAAGGAGAGAGAGAATCCCAAGCATGCTCTGTGCTGTCAGTGCAGAGTCCCATGTAGGGCTCGATCCAAGAACTGTGGGATAAAGACCTGTGCTGAAATCAAGAGTCAGGCATTTAACCAACTGAGCCACCCCTGTGTCCTGAGTAGTCTCTATTTGGACAGTACATACCTAGAATATTCTTAGTTTTCAGAATCCTCCTCAAAAAAGATACTATGTGATTCACAGGTATATGTGTATTAAATTTATCTTCGTATAGAAGTCATAGATTTATCTATGTGTGTTTGAGACATACCCTTACAAGACAGCATGAGAGTTTAATTAATAATACATTATAACTGCTAAAGTGTATAGAGATTAACAAAACATGATATATCAAATCAAGGTGATAACTGTTCAAAAATGCCCATCACTGGAGGTAATTTTAGTTTCTATTACCTTTGGTGCCTTGGTGTTGTTTGTGTTAACCCGGTAAACATAAGCAGGCACATAAGTCTTCACAGAGCCCAAGAGAGAGGATTCATTGAACACAACATATATGAGCTACCTTGTAGGCCCTGCACATACTTGTAAAAATCCTAAAGCAGAAGATGTACATCTTGGATTCCACCACCTTAGAATCTTTTACCTGTTGCTCCTTTGCCCAAATTCAGACATTTCTCTGTGTTTTCCTTCACCCTTGAAACCCTCTGCTCTTCATTTCTACCAAGGTGAAAATATACCTGAAACATTTATAATTGTGGGATGAAGAATTCTCTAAGTGTGGCCCAATGATTTGAAAATTGTGATATGAAAATGATAAAGCCAAACAAAATTTCTGCATGTCAAGCACTCATAAAGATTCAAACACATGTCGTGATCAAATTAAAAGACACAGAAACAATTTTGACAGACAAAAGGGTAACATGCTTCAATGTTCTCCAGCCAAAGACCACCAGGAGCAGCTGTGGGCATTCAAGTTGGATCTATTATTTGTTGCACTGAGAAAGAATGCACTCCTTTGGGGCCATGAGACATCTTAATATGGTGTTGGAACCTATAAGAATATGAACTTTGGATGGGTGTTTTGGGGAGGGTTTGTGGAAGCTGGGGCATGCTCCTGACTGCATGTTGTGAGGACGTGTGGGCAATTCTATGCTTGACCATCTGAGTGAATTTCATTTCTAAGCATTACAGACCAGAGTGACGAGAAAGCAGAAGGGTAAAGAAGCAGTGATTGCTCACATTAACCAGCACAGGGAGATGTTGGGTATTTTGTGGGTTGTACAGTGCCTGTTTTTGTCTGTAATTAGACAAAGCAATGTCATGGTTTCAGAGTGTCCTTGTCTGATGTTGATGTTCTTGAGATGACTGGCTCGTGTCCCACAGGAGAGTAATATGGCCCAGTGGTGGCATCGGTCA
The DNA here is from genome assembly GCF_023721935.1 of Panthera uncia. NCBI lineage: Eukaryota > Metazoa > Chordata > Mammalia > Carnivora > Felidae > Panthera > Panthera uncia. Next base: position 11,038,566 of record NW_026057580.1, read on the forward strand.
GCTTCTGACCACACTGCAGCCCAGCTGCAGTGTCAGACCAGTTCCCAATGTGGGGGCTGCTGTTTTTTCTCTGTTATATTCCATATTTTAAAATAGCTACAACTCATTCAAAAAATAGTTAAGGAATTGGAGTTTCCATTATCTTTGAGTAAATACCCAAGAGTGGAATTATTGGATTACATGATGAATCACTATGTTGTAAACCTGAAAGGAATGGAGCAGTGTGTCAAATGCACTCAAATAATAAAAAAAGATAAAGAAAAAAATTAAATGTTAGAAAACAATTTGGAAAGGAAGGAATTAATATGTCAAGCAAATATATTGGTGATAAAAATGAGGATGTGGAATAAGAAATGGGAATAAAACTTGGAGTCTTCAACTTGGCAAAGATGAAAGTAGGTGATGAGAGTGTACAACACAGGGTTGGGAAAATACAACGGCATAAAGGGTGATGGGAGTGAACACTGGTATAACATTTTTAAAGGGTTGTTCTGAAAAATGTCTCCACAATTTAAATGTGCTTATATTGTGACACAGACATTTTCTTTTAGGAGTTTACCCTAAGGATATAATCATACATGTTCTCAAAAGTATATTTTCAAGGATGTTCTTAAATTTGGGCTTATAAAAACGAAGAACAACTTATCTTAAGTGCTATAACCAATATTATGATGGTAAGTATAGATGTGGAACACTTAATATATCTCAGGCATTATCACCATGTGACTTACACAGAGGGTCAAAGATAATCATCAAAGCAAACCCATGAGGAGCCCCATAGGGAATCCCTTTGTACAAAACAGAAAGAGAGACTCAGAGGGGATAAGGAGACAGTGGAGCCAAGGTTCAACCCAGAAAGTTTGCTCTTAGAAGCCTTGTTGACTTGTCTTTCCTTGGTTCCCTGTCCATCATGAGGTAAGTATGATGTATAATCCATGCAGGTGAACTACTGCAATGTTCTAGAATGTTCTGCAATGGGAGGCTGCTAGGCTCAGAGTCTAGGAGGACATTAAGAAGCAATGTGACTTACCTGCTCAAATCAAACTAAAGCCCATCATCCCGTGTACATCTCGAGGCCTCCAGTGGCTCAGGATCAGCTGACTCCAGATGTAAGATGAAGATCAAGCATGAGCCCCTGGTGACACAACACTGGCACTGTCCTGTGGGAGGTGGGCATTAGCAGAAATGACAGAGACAAACATAAGTCACTGCTGAGATAAGTGCTGCATGGAGAAACATCAGGATATCCCGAGAACAGATGACAGGAGACCTAACAGCTCCCCTACCGCTAGAATCAATCATATCTACAGAGTGTAAGAGGCATATGGAACAGAATGTGAACCACACACAGTGGTGAACCATCATAGAAAAAGAAGGGAGCTCTTGGGAGTTAAAACTATAACCATAGAAATGAATAATTTGGTTGATAAAGTGGATAATTACAGTTGTACTTTCCCGAAGTAGTACAGTCAGGAGGTGATGGCAACAGGAGACAAGAACTGTTTGGTTCTCAATCAGGTGATTCCAACAAGTTAATAACAATAGTTTAAAAAATAATGGAGAGTATGAAATGATGAAAAAAAATTCAAGAAGATTTTTCTGAGTGGGCACCTGGGTTGCTCAGTTGGTTAAGCCTCTGACTTCAGCTCAGGTCATGATCCTACAGTTAATGAGTCTGAGTAGTCCCACATCAGGTGAACTCGTGCCCTGCTTCTGGTGAGCCCAGCTTCTCCCTCCCTCTGTCTCCCTTTCTCTCTCTCTCTCTCTCTCTCTCTCTCTCTCTTTCTGCCCCTCATGGGATTCTCTCTTTTTCTCCCTCTCTCTCTCTACCCTTGCTCACTTGTGCCCTCTCTCTAATTAAAAAACAAAAAAAATATTTCTTGGAGTTTACAGGGAAAAATACATATGTTATTAAAAGACCTGACCAAGTTCTTGATTGGAGTAGATGACAAGAGGCCCTGATTGGAGTAGATGACAAGAGGCCCACACCAGGAGACTTCACAAGGAGATGTCTGAAAGAAGGTGGAGGAACAGACAGCTTGAAAACTCTAAGACACAGCAACACAGTCCTGGTGTCTGGAAGACATGACACATGTTTTTCAAATCCCAAGGACAACTGTGTCCAGTACAGAGTCTCATCCCATCACCATAAGAATCAGGGTGAGGGTAGCCTAAAGGCACATCAGATGTTTAGAGTGTCAGTGTCTACTTTCCACATTCCCTTCCACGGATACCACTAGGCAAAGGGGGGGAAATGATGGAGAAAAGCAAAAGATGGGAGCACGTGGGTCCAGGCAACAGGGAGCCAGAAGGAGAGAGGCAGAGGGCACCCAGGCTGAACTGAAGGGGATCTGGGTGTTGGCCCTGCCCCAGGTATGCAAGCATCCTGTCCACATGGGGCAGGACTGAAGGCTGTGGGACAGGAGTCTGCATAGACATGAGGTGGAATAGTGGATGGGATCGAATATTCATGAAGATTTACCCAGGGGGAGCTTGGAAAAGATTTAAATGAGAACAACACAAACTAAGCAAATGATGGATAAGATATTTACTTAGTCCCGGAAAATAAAAAGTTGATTCAGAAAAGGTAAAGCAATCATAATCTACTAAATCCTCATTTGTGACAAGCATTTCATGGTCATAATAAAGCAAACACTGCACATTGAGCTAATCAAATTATCAGATAATTATAAGGAGGAGATGGGAGAGTGTGAAAGAGGAGCCAATTTGGTAAAGATAATGCATAAAACAGAACCAGAGAAGGTATATGATAAGCAGGCTATTTAGAAAGAGGTTCATCACCTCAAGGTGCAGAGGAGGGAGGGGTGCAGGAGACTGAGGAGGGAGGAGGAAGTGAGAAGCAGCCCTCTCAGGAGGGGGGACAGTGAGCTGACTGGGGAAATGGCATCTGGAGAGAGCAGGGCTGGGGCTGCTGAGCTCTGTGCTCATCACCTCAGAGAAGAGAGTTCCAGCAGCGGGAGCACCTATAATAGACTAGAAAGAGATGCAACAAAATAGCTCAGGTGTGAGAATTACCATCCTTTTTACTTTGCTTTTTTCATCATTTGCTTTTCTCATTTTACAATTTTTCTCTAGTGAGTGTACATTATATCATATATATTGTACATTATATATATACATCGTAATTGGATATAAACATTTTATTTAAGTTTTAAAAGGGAAGACAGATGTTAGAAAAGTCAGCAGCTCAGGCCACAGAGCTGGAAGGTTGGACCTGCCTGTCTGAGCTGTGGGCAGGGGACTCACAGAGTCTTTGCTCCATTCATGTTCTCTTCGGATGCCAAACAAGGTCTTTCTCTCCATTTCGGGGTAGGCTCATTGTTTCATTTATTACTATCTTGTCAGTTTTAATCCTTTCAAGACAACTATTTTTCTACATTACACGGCATTTTAAGCTATTTTAGTGGGAGAATTTGTCCATACAATCTAGCTCTCCAGCTTCAGAAATGGAAATTCAAAAACAAAAGAGTTCAATGAAAAAGATGATTGATCCTAAAGTAAACCAGAGTTTACTTTATGGTTTGAGTTTAATTCATGGTCTGAAGCTGATCTGTCAAGTGTTAAGAATATTAAAGTAGTTTATTTTTCTGAAAACATTATTCATGCACATACAAGAAAATTCAATAGATATTCAAAAATATGAGAAAATAAAGAAGTTACATGGTAACCCCTCAGCTCCCAGTCACCCAAGTTCTCTACCCCATATGAGCAACATGGACCCAGTGATGATGGGTCAAAGTCGCAATTTAGGGTGCATGGGGCGGTGCACAGAGCAATAGGACTGCCTATATGATGGTGGGTCAATGCTCCCATTCAGGTCTCAGGGGGAGGGATGTGGAACAGCAGCTGCATGGCCCTAGTTAATTTGTAGGTCAAACCTCCAATTCTAGAGCAAGAGTGGAGCACAGTGCAGCTGCATCTCTAGCCCTTGTAGATAGTGAGATTCTGTGGTGTCCTTATCCCAGAAATTGGATCACAGCAGGGATTTGGGCCCCTGGGGGCAGGTCTCACCACAGTGAAAGCTCCAGTGCTGGGAAGGAAATGAAGTGGCAGGGACTCCGGGCAGCTCTATCAGCTGGGTTTAGCAATTGGTCAAGATGTGGGGGTCCTTGGTAGCAAAGGATGCAGATGTACAGGTGAGCAGCATGGCTGGAGTTCTCCGGTTCTCTTCTCCCTGGAGGTAAAATCCCTCCAAGGGCATCTTGCTTGGGCGGAGCTGCTCCAGACTGAAGGATAGAGTGACACAGGTATAGTGCTTCCTGTGCTTTATTATGCAGCCACCATTGGGTTTTGTGCTCTATAGGGTTCTGCTGTTTCCTGGCGATAGTCCAGGGCTTTCCCAGAGCCATTGTCATCAACTTCTGTGGTTTATTCATTGTTTATGTTGATGTTTTTACAGAAGCAAGGGTTGTACCCTATTTGTTTGTTTGTCTGTTTGTTTATATTTTTGCCTTTTGATTTTTTGTTTTTGCTCTTTTTCAGGAGAGACAGCCATTGGGACCTTCTAGTCTCCATCTCCTGGAGCTTGAACGTCTGTAAGACCGTTGACTTAAAAATCTTTGTCTAGCAGGTTTGTCATCTGTTCTTTCTCAGAGACAGTTCTACTGATTGATTTTTTTCCTTTCAATAGGTCACACTTTCCTGTTTCTTTGTATGCTTGTGATTTTGGTTTTTTGAAAATTGCACATGTGATCTTATGTGATAACTCTGGAAACCATATTCTCCCCTTCCCCAGAGGTTGCAGAGCTTTTTTGTTGCTATTTTGTACTTATGGTATTTGGTTTTTCTGTTGTGTAGAGTGTCTCTGTGCCAGGAATTAACCTAAGGTGCAAACTTAAGAATATCTCAGGTCGTTTTTGAGCCTGCACTTCCCATGGGCATGTGTAACTTTCTAAATGTTCCTGTATTTGCAGTTGCTTTTCGATGTCTAGTCCTTATATACTTCCCTCCCAAAATGGGAAAAAAAAAAAAAAAAGGGAAAATGAAGTGGGTGAAAGCCTTTAAATACCCTTGAGTTTGTTTCAACCACAGGAGAAAGGGCTTGTCATATTCGTGATGGGAATTGCAAACATGGTTGCCTACATCTTTGCTGCATCCCCTTGACCAAAAGCAGCAAGCAGCAATCAGAACACTTATTCCTGATGTTTGGAGGGCACTGTCCTAATTGCTCACCTTAACTTCCACAAGCAGTGTTCAGACTGCTGTAGGAATCACTCTGGGTGTCTGCAACAGGACTGGGGGTCAGGGGATGGTAGCCTCATCTATGGTGTCAAGCTGAAAATGACTGAAATTAATTGCAATTTACCATCTAAGCCTTGCCCCCTGCAATTTGCAAGCTTTCAATAGACTCCAGTTTTGAACCACAATTCTATCAGACAGATTCCAGCAGTGCACCTGTTGTCCAGGTAGAAAAGTGGATTACTGATCCCTCCTGCTCCACCATCTGCCCTGACATCACTTCCCTAAAGTAAGTTAGCGTAACTTAGAGATTCTACTGGATTTAGCATGCTATTGATTATGGTTTTTATTAAAACTTTACTGAGACCTTATTCATATACTAATCACTGATTTATATGTACAATTAAATCGGTTTTAGTATATTCAGAGTTGTGCAACTATCACAACAACCAATTTTAGAACATTTTCATCACCCCTAAAAGAAACCTTATACTCATTAGAAGTCACCCCCTGTTTCTCCCATCTCTTTTCCCCCCGTCCTCTGCAACCATGAATCTACTTTCTGTCTGTGTAGATTTGCCTATTATGGACATTTATTAATATTGGAATTGTACAGCACATGGTCCTTTGAAACTGAGTTCTTCCACATAGCATGTTGTCAGGCGCATTCATGCTGTTATTATGGTAATAATTTGCATTTCTCTCAGTGAAGAAGATAAAGCACATTTCCATATCCATGTTTATTAGATTTCTTCTTTTTAACTTTCCCATTCCTCCACTTTCCCATGCTCACCTGCTCTGTGCCCTGGGAAACCATCCTCTATCAACCACTTATGGAGTGGACTCCTGTATCTCCATATGCCCCCTTGCCTTCTGGTTTCCACTGAAGTTTGGCAAGTGGGAGGCATTAGGCCATTTATTCATTAAGTAGTCTGTCTTATTCTCACTGGTCTGAGCAGTGTTTTCATATTCTGCGTACTAATGCTTCGTTGGTAGTATGTGTAGCCAGTAATTTCTCCTAATGTGTGGCTTGTCTTTTCACTTTTTTTAATGACATCTTTTGATGAACAGCAATTATTAGTTTTAAGCTAATAACATATAGGAATTTTTTCCCTATTGCAAATGTCTTCTATGTTCTGTATCACAAATTCTTAAATCATAGTCATAAAGTTATTTTGCTGTAATCTTTTCTGAAACATTATAGATTTTAATTGATTTCTTTCTGCATGTGTATGGTGTGAAGAAAAGGGTGAAATATATATATTTTTTCCTTCGAATAGACAATAGTGGATTCACTTTTCATTGAAAAATCCATCCTTTCTCCTCTCCCCTAAAGTCCTCCTTTATCAACAATCAGGTATCCACATAGGTGGGATTATTTCTAAGCCTCTTATTTTGTACCCTTGTCTCTTTCTTCATCATGTTGACAATTTTGTGCTGATTATCCCAGCTTTATAGTTCATGTTTCATTGGACAAAGTAAGGCCATAAATTTTGTGTTCTGACATCGAGAGTGTCTGCAACTTTTTAAGTTTGAGAAGCACTTTTCCAAGTTCCACAAAAAAGTGTGACCTCAGGAACATGCATGTTGAGTGGCTAAGCATTCTTGCTGCTCTGGGCATGCCCCTGAGTGATGAGGAGTGCAACGAGTATTGATTTGGGGGTTAAAACAATTATTAAAAAATAGGCAGATATGCAAATATAGAATCTGTGAATGATGAGAATTGACCATAAGTGTGTTTCGTGGCTAAACTGGTGATGTCTCTCATGGATACCAAGGAGCTACGCATGAGGGAAGTGCCATCCAATGTGGGATGTCCCAGGAGGAGAGGTGAGTCAGAGAGGAAAACATGTTTTCTGTCCTTGGAGGAAATGAGACCATTGAGAGAAGGGAAGGTGAACATTTTTCTAATTTCCTTTCTGACAAAGGCTTTCTTGGTATCAGTATTTTTCTTTTTATGTTTATTTATTTTTGAGAGAGACAGAGAGAGACAGAGAGACAGAGCATGCATGGAGGAGGGGCAGAGAGAGAGACACACACAGAATCCAAAGCAGGCTCCAGGCTGCGAGCTTTCAGCACAGAGCCTGATGCAGGACTTAAACTCACAAACCAAGAGATCAAGACTTGAGCTGAAGTCAGATGCTTAACTGATTGAGCCACCCAGGTGCCCAATTGGTATCAGTACTTTAAAGATCTTCAACGATGGGGATGTCTGGGTGGCTCAGTGTTAACCCACTGACTTCAGCTGAGGTCATGATCTTGCGGTCTGTGGGTTTGAGCCCTGTGTCAGGCTCTGTGCTGACAGCTCAGAGCCTGGAGCCTGCTTGGGATTCTGTCTCCTTCTCTCTCTCTCTGTCCATCCTCTACTCACACTCTGTCTCTGTCTCTGTCTCTGTCTCTCTCTCAAAAATAAACATTTAAAAAAAGATCTTCAATGATGAACTCTTGTGACTACCAACTTATGTGGCTGAGGCATGGACATTGAGCAGATGAACACTGTCTTCAACTACCATGTGCCTGAGTATTCCCACACTGACCTACATCAGGTAAGCTGTGTACCCACATGGGCATCCCAGTGTCCACTCCTACCTCATGATTTCCTTGCCTTCATACTTTACTTCTTCATCTCTCCTTTTGGGTGTCTTCCTACTTTAGAATCTTCCAGTGGTACCCTCTGTCTCCTTCCAGGAGGCCCAAGCAGAGCAGTTTGGCCCCAAAGGCTTGGCCATCATGTTTGCATCAGATGAAAAAGATGCCAAGGTTCTCAATGATGTGAAAGGTCACACTGAGGTCACATTGTGTTTCTGCCAATCTCACTTAGACTTTTCATACCTTATTGTAACTGTGCATCTTTTCTCTGAAGTTGCAGCCATGGGAGATGATGTACCCATCATATTGGAATATGACAGTCTGTCCCTCTTAAGGGGAGGAGAGCAGGCATGGGGGAGAAGGAGGCATTAGTGCCACCTGCCCCTGACACCCCCCAACCCCATTCATGGTTTCCCCCCTTTGTGTCACCACAGCTCCTAAACCCCTGCATTGGTAGTATCTGTAAGTGATTGAGTTTAGGGTGAGATTATTTTAGGGCACGATTCAGGGTTGATTTCTGTAAGGGTTTGGGGCTCATGAACTGGGCTATGGAGCCCAGGTCCAAGGGCAGTAAAAGTGGTTTTCTTTCCTTGTAGTATCTTTGTCTGCTTTGGGAATCTTGGTAATGCTGGCAACATAGACGGGTCAGGAAGTGTTCCCCCCTTTTTAATTTTGGAAGACTTTGAGGAGACTGGTGTTTATTCTTCTTGGAATGTTTGGTAGAATTCACCAGTGAAGCCATATGATCCAGGATGTGTCTTTGTGATTTGATACTGATTCAACCTTCTTACTAGTCAGGTTGACTGTTTCTTCATGATTAAGTTTTCATAGGTTGTCTGTTCCTATGAATTTGCCCATTTCACATAGGTTTTCCAGTTTTTTCATGTGCACTTGTTATTTCATTGTGGCTTTCCCCCCTCATTAATTGTTGGCTTTTAATTGTTAAATTATTTTACTTCACAAAATGTGTAGTTTTTAAAGTCATGTAATTAAGAGGAGTTTCCAAAAGAATGTAAAAATTCCCCAAATGCCCTTGACCCATAAATAAAAATTGGTATGTTTTATAGTTTATTCTTTCTAATTAATTTCTTTAAAATTTTTTATTATATGAATAGTGTTTACATACAGGTTACATTAGTTTCAGGTGTACAACACAGTGACTCACCTTCTGTCTACACCATGCTGTGCTCACCACAGTGTAGCTGCCATTTGTCACCAGACAGTGATGTTACAGTATCACTGATGATATTCCCTGTCCTGTGCCTTTTATTCCTATGACCTGTTCCTTCCATAACTGGAGCCTGTCTCCCACTGCCTTCACCCATTGTGCCCATCCTCCCAACCCCTTTCCCTCTGGCAATCACTAGTTCATTCTCTGTATTTATAGATCTATTTCTGCTGCTTGTTTCTTCTTTTTTTTGTTTTTTAGTTTCCACATATGAGTGAAATCATATGGTATTTGTCTTTCTCAGTCTGACTTATTTCATTTAGCATACATACTGCCCTGTTTGTCCATCCATGTTGTCACAAGTGGCAAGATCGCATCCTTTTTCATGACTGCATAAAATTCTATCCTGTGTGTATATATGTGTGTGTTTATACCACACATCTTCCTTATCCATTTGTCTGTGGGGGAACCTGGCTTAATCAGTGTGGCTTTTGAAAAAACAAAAACAAAAAAACTTCATACTCTGAACATCAACTGGGATGAGGGGGCCCCTGGTGTCCATGTCCCTGTCCAGGTGCTGGTTGTTGAATGAGACCCTAGGGAGGGCCTGGCTGAGGAGGAGAAAGGCAGCTGGGTCTTCTCTCCTTAGTCCTGTGGCCACATGTGGGGTGGAAGGTAAGGGGACATCCCCCACTGCTTTGCTCTCAGGTGGATTCTGACTGAGAAGCCTGAGTGGGGTCTGGACTGTAAATCAGGTAGAGATGTCTGAGCAGAAGCCTGGATGTCAGTGGGGAGAGGAAGTTTCTGAGAAGCCCTGGACTCCACAGCGGTCAGGCTCAGGGGTGAGGCAGGATTGCCAGAGAGGAGAGCTCAGGAGCCAATGTCATTGCTGAGGTTTCTTGATATGCCCCGATTCGAGAGACCCCCCAAAAACAAACCACCAGAGTCCAGAGTCAAAGCCAAGGGGCAAGGGTCGTTTATTGCAGGTTCGAACCCGGTCCTCCACGCACTCGTTGCCGGTGACGCTAAGAGGCCCCGAGCAAGGATCTTACAGCTTCTTTTATAGACAGGCACAAACAAGTTAGGGATTTTTTTAGAGGTTACAGAGCTGTTGTTGGTTGACATTTAAATTTGAACGCTCAGCAGAACTTGATTGGTTCCCGCCTTTATTTCAAACCACTCAGCAGAACTTGATTGGTTCCAGCCTTTATGTCAGACTACAACTGGGCACGCCCTGGCTGGTTTCGGGAATGGCGGGGAGGGGGGGGGTGTCTTTTCTTTGCAGTTGTGAGTACACCTGGTAATTTTTCTTAGTCTCTCATTCTGTATCCCTGTGCACCTCATCCCCCAGCCCCTTGATGGTAATACAGGGAAAACCACAAATAGAAAACACTTTTTGACTCCTTATTTCTAAAATTCATAACTCAGTTAAACAAAAATCATCTCTCATTTGGAAACAGCATCTCAATATCTACATATTACTCTATGGTGTAGACTGCACTTTGGGGATTTTGGGATTAAGATCACAGCCCCCTAGGCCTCCTGTCCCCTGGTGATGGTCCCCTCCTCCAGGACAGGACAGGTCCCCCTCCTGTCCCCTGTGCTGGGGTCACACCTGATATCCCAGGAGTCTCTCCCAATGCAGGTGTCAGGCAGACCTGTCATTTGGTGTGAGTGCATCCTGCCCCACAAGAGTCAAGAGTGAACCTGCAGACTTCACTTAACACCCAGCCTACCCCAGGGACTGCACCCCCATAATCCAGGGGTTGAGAAAATGTCCACACAGTAGAATTAAGGTCCAGCCCCCCCTAAACCTCCTTGTCCCATTGTCAGAGCCCAAGTGAGAGCCACAAACCCCTATGCTTACCCCCAGTCATCTTTCACACACTCCCCACCACCATCTGCTTCAAGTCTACCAGGACTAATGTCATTATGTTATGCCCAGAATTCGTGATCCCCAAAGACCACCAGCAAAAGCAAAAGCAAAAGATGCAAAAGCAAAAGAGCCTTTATTCGAGCTAGCTCGAGCTCAATCCCCTACCTGCACTGGCTCAATCCCCTACCTGCACTGACGCAGTGGTGAGATACCAGGGAGAGAGATCGAGTTTCAAAAGGACAAAGGTTTTATTGGGGCCTAGGGGCAGTTGGTGAGGTAATGGCTATGGCCTCAAGCAGATTGGCTGGGGAAGGGTCCGAGTCCTGTTAGGCAGGTGGGGGGGGGGGTTTACTCAAGGGGAGGAGGTGTGCTCAAGGTGAAGGACACAGAAACAAGATGGAGTCGGCCGGTGTAGGCCCGCCCTTTCAATTACATTCTTTTCCTCACTTGTGTCAGTCACCCCTGCTCCCCAGACATTCTACACTCTTGTTCTACAAGGCTCTGCACACCCCTATTGTGCCTGCTCTCACGCCCACTTCCTAGCTGCTGAACCTTCCACTTCACCCCATGGAGTGCTCAGCCCATGATTAGCAAGTGTCCAGAGTCCTCTCAGGACATTCCCTCACTTCATAGCTCTGACAGAAACCAGGTCTCCCTGAGGACACAGCTGCCCATGCAGTCCTCTTCCAAGGGGTGATTACTCTCACATAGACCTTGTGCCCCTGGACCAAAAGATGGGTGGGATCTCATTACACTCAACCCTTCTTCCCCATTCTTATTTCTGCTAATGACCTTGTTTCCTACTTCCCTAAGCAAACTGAGTATATTAGAGGTGAGTATTTACAGATTTCTACACTGATGAGGGAGCATAAAGCAGGTTGACAGGCCAGAAACAACCCCCCCCCCCACTCCTAGATGGGATATGTGTGATATTCCTTGGGCACTCCTGACTGCCCAAGAACAAAGAAAAGGGGAAAAAATAAATGGTTAACTGATAGAGATCATAGTCCTGTAGGACCTAAGTTTCCATCACCCCTCCATAGTGATGTGAGAAACAAAGGCAGAAGGAAATGGCAGATAGAACTAAATTTCCTTCTAACCTGCAGCCCATTGACAAATACTTGAGGCTGGCAGAGTAAAACCTTTCTCCTGGAATTCCCTACTGTCTTAATGCTAATGCTTTGCTACAGGGAGAACAACCTTCCCTTGAAAACAGCTAGGCCTCCCTCCACTATCCTGTGAGTCTTCTTTAGCATATGAAAATCTCACTGGAAACTTCCCCTAGGCTTTACTTCCCCCCAGTTCCATAATACAAAACCAATCTTTCCTCATGGTCCTGGGGCAGCTCTTTCTGCCCATGGGTCCTGTCCCTGTGCTTTAACAAAATCACCTTTTTCCACCAAAGACATCTTCAAGAATTCTTGGCTGTTGGCTCCGGAACCCAGGAACCCCACTGTCACCCAAAAAAATCTCATCACACACCACCTACTCATGCCGGCATCTGCACCCACATGACGGACAGTCCAGTTCTGTAGCACAGGTTGCCCACCCATGGTTGTGCCAGTCAGAGCCAGTCCCCTGCTGGAGCCCTCCACCTCTCCCCTTTTTGTCTACTTACAGGTATTGCTCCAGTGTTCTTCTCCTTTTATCGTTTTTATCATCAATCTTTGTTCTCATCCAGACTATTGTGGTGGCTGTGAGAACATACATCCCTGACCCTCAGCTTGAGGGGCAGTAACTGATCCAGGGCCCCGACTCTGTGCGCTCGGATCTGATGCCATGTTTGCTCTGAGATGACACTTCCTGCGGAATTCCCCCAGCCAAGGCTTGTGAACAGCAAGGAAACGAAGGCAGGACTCTTCCTTTCTGGAAGCTGACCTAGGCTCCAGGGCCCCCTGACACCCTGATGAACTTGCCTTACTCTGCACTGGGTCTAGGACACTTTCATCCAACCTTCCTTCTCTCTCTCCTTCCCTCGAATCACACTTGCATCAGGATTTGGTGTTTTCCCAGCCTTTTTGGCTCCTTCCCTATTTTTCCTCACAAAGGTTTCTCCTAACAAATTACTCACAACATAATGCTGTATGGTTGTCTGTTCCTTGCAGAACCCTAAACACAGGTGGTGTCAGGAATGGACTGAGATGCAGGCAAAATGATGGGGGTTTGGGACTAGCTCATCCACTTGGCCTCACAGACCAAGAGGACACCATCCAGGCTGGTAGGTGGGATACAAATGGCAGCTGAACTACTACTGTTATGCCCAGAATTCGTGATCCCCAAATACTGCCAGGGAGCCAAGTCTGATGTAAAAGCAAAAGAGCCTTTATTCGAGCTAGCTCGAGCTCAATCCCCTACCTGCACCGACGCAGCGGTGAGATACGGGGGTGGGGGGGGGGGAGAGCGAGTTTCAAAAGGACAAAGGTTTTATTGGGGCCTAGGGGCAGTTGGTGAAGTAATGGCTATGGCCTCAGCAGATTGGCTGGGGAAAGGTCCGAGTCCTGTTAGGCAGGTGAGGGGGTGGTTACTCAAGGGGAGGAGGTGTGGTCAAGGTGAAGGACACAGAAACAAGATGGAGTCGGCCGGCGTAGGCCCGCCCTTTCACTACAGATTTTACTGGCAGTGACCTGAGAAAATGTCCTAGTTGGTGAAAGGAACAGCTTTGAATCCAAATGACAGCCCTGCCTTAGTTTAAAGCTATGTTCTCTTTTCTGCTTATTATGGATCTTTGATAAGAAATACAATTGCTGAGAAGTCTGTTTTGCTTGCTGTTTGCTATGAGCATTGTGAGACCTTTCCTGATTGTAAACCGCTGTGTAGTAGAATGGGCTGTAAAACTTCCTAAATGTAGTCTGATATGTAATGGAATGAGTGATTGTACATAAGTAGTAGAATGGGCTGTAAAACTTCCTAAATGTAGTCTGATATGTAATGGAATGAGTGATTGTACATAAACTAACCGGCATTTCTCGCTTCTGTAAACCTGCTTGCTTAGCACATTCCTCACCTACCCCCTTCCCCCTTTCTTCCTCCCGCCACAAGTAACGGACAAAGCCTTCCCGCCAAAGGACAGACAAAGGACGCCCAATCAGAGAACAACAAATGTCCTTACTTTAAAATCAACTAATCAGGCCCCTCATAATTTGAAACCTCCCCTGTGCTATTTGTCTCTGCCTATAAAAACGCTATACCAACCCTGATCGTGGCCTCTTGCGTCACCAGCGACGAGTGCGCAGAGGACCAGGTTCAAACCTGCAATAAACGACCCTTGCCACTTGGCTTTGACTTACAACTCTAGTGGTCTTTTGTGGGAAGTTTTGGAACTTCAGGCATTACAGTTGGGGGAAAGCTATGGCAAGTGTTATGATAGAACCTTTGAAAGAATCTAAGGATGGTTATCAAGCAGTTCATGGCTAAGCGTGAGAGCCTCTACAGTATTTTTTGGAGGCATTCATGTCCTGTAGAGGAAGGGCAGAGTTGAATGGCAGCTGAAGACATAATTGTGAGAGTCACAAAAGTACAGAGAGGTGTGGACTCAGCCATGGCAGACCTGCGATATGAAAGTCCTGGCACTGGTGGGGGAATCCTAAGATCCTGCAAACCAGATCTAGGCTATCCCAGTGGACGCCCTTCATGACCCTCTGGAGAAGCAGAGGAGGCTCACCCTTATCTAGTAATGGTTAACACTTCCTGTACTTGAAGATGACACAGAAGTCTCACTTCTAGGATGCAAGTGGTATCTACTCAGGAACTTTGCAAGAACTAACCAGCTTGTGTGTGTAGCAGCAGGAGAAACATCCTGGGATTGGATTTTGAAGGTGCTTCATCAAGGGGCCAGAATGTCAGGCCAAGTAAGGAAAAATGCATTGAGTGGAGGCACTTTCTTAGGACATGGGTTTGTCAGGACCCCAGGTCATGGACAATCTCAGTATTGAGGTAGCTCTATGTAGACTGGAAAAAGTGATATACAACCTCAACAAGGTAGACATTGAGACAGGAGATAGACTGACCTTGGGCAGATAGAGAGAAGCAGCCCCTTGTTAACAACAGAGCAGAAAGTACCAGACCTTCTTGATGAGGTTTTTGGGGTGACAGTGGGGTTTGTGGGGTCCGGAGCTGACGGCCAACAAAGAATTCTTGAAGACGTCTTTGGTACAAAAAGATGATTTTATTAAAGCATGGGGACAGGACCAGTGGGCAGAAAGAGCTGCCCCAGGACGATGAGGAGAGACTGGTTTTATTCTATGGAACTGGGGGGAGGTAAAGTCTAGGGGAAGTTTCCAGTGAGATTTTCATATGCTAAAGAAGACTCACAGGATAGTGGAGGGAGGCTTAGCTGTTGTCAAGGGAAGGTTGTTCTCCCTCTAGCAAAGCATTAGCATTAAGACAGTAGGGAGTTCCAGGAGAAAGGTTTTACTCTGCCAGCCTCAAGTATTTGTCAATGGGCTCCATGTTAGAAGGAAATTTAGTTCTCTCCCTGGTTTTCTCAGACAGACCCTGGGTCAGGACTCAGGAAGACGGGATGACAAAGTCACCTGACCACCGTGCAAGAGGAGAGGGGTCAGGACAAAGTCTCAGGTCACTGAGAGACTGGCTGTCAGAGTCCCCTTGCAAGGGTGGTGTCTGGGGTGGGGAAGCCTAGTGTAGGGGACTTCCCATAGCCCAGTGTTTTCACTTCTCCCTCTCATGGTCTGTGTCAGGTCCTTCTGCCTGGATACTCATGACTCAGTCCCAGTTCTCACTCCCCTTGGGTATTGGGCTTCCAGAGAAGTCAATTGTCAGCACCACAGTTATGGGTTACAAAGTCCTTACCAAACCCTTGGGGACTCAGCTACTCCTCAGACCCATGGGTCTGCCTTTGGGGCTCCCAAACCTCCTGCTGCTGTTGCCGCTGATGGTGTAGGCCATCGCGGTGACCGAGACTTGGGTGGGTGAGTGCTGGGTCCAGAGGAAAGGGACTCTGAGGGGCAGGAGTGAGGGGACCACCCAGCGGGACCCCCAGTGAAGGCACCTCTCTGCTGCCCAGGTCCCTGCGCCTGGAGGAGATTCAGGTGGGGTCTCAGCCACTCCTTGGCCTCAGGCTCTCACTCCCTGAGGTATTTCTGCCCCACTGTGTCCTGGCCAGGCAGCCGGGAGCCCTGCTCCATCACCCCTCACACAAACCGTGCACTTGCCCCATGTGCCCTGCCTTCTCCTCCATCATCTGCTCCTCTGTTCCCTCAGGGGACCCAGCCCTCTCCTTTCTTGTCTGTATCTCATCCCTGTTGGTGCCTCTTATCCCAAGGCACTGCAGCTCTTACTCCCTCCTTGAATGTAAAATTCTGATACCCGTTTGTTTCCTTCCCTTCTTACCTTGTGGGGTTGGTGGGTTAATTAAACAAGATTCCTAAAGTTTGAGAGGAAATCAGTTAAAGCATCGAGAACTTCCAGGGTCTGCATGTTTGCTGTGCTTTCTCTGGGGATGGGAACAAGAGAGGCTGTGAGGAGCCAGCGTGAACAGGACTGTGAGCGTGTGTGCGTGTGTATTGTGTAATAGGAGAGTAGGGCACACAACATAAAAGAATAGGAAGACAATTACACAACACTCTTCCAGACCCCCTCTCCTCACACAAGTGATTGTGATATTCAAATCCCACACCCATCGTGCACTGGTATAATTTAGAGAACTAAAAAGAAACCTTCCTCCATATCTGAAAAGTGCCAAGAAGAAGCTGATCTTGAGCAGGGCTTGAAGAACTGGAGGCATCAGGAGGAGTGGGGGACATTTAGAAATGTTCTTATGGCTCAGAGTGAGTGTGAGGAGCCTGGAATGGGACCCTTGCCAGGTCCCCTGTGTGATCTTGTAGCATCTCAACCCCTGCTGGTCCCACCGCTCTCCTGACCAAGGTCCGCTTCCTTCACATCACCCTCTCTGTCACTGTGGAAAAGTCACTGGCCCCAGAGTCAGGGGCTTCCGGCCCCACCACACCCTCTGTTTCCTGGGGAAGCCACTCCCCTCTGTGGCCTCAGCTCCTTTATCTCTAGAACAAAGCCATGAGGCTACAAGGCCCGGGGCCTCCCAGCTCTGCTATGTGACAGTTGTAAGGCCCTGGAAGTCACCCAGGATCCAGGTGATGAGTGTGTAGGAGGAGGTGCAGGTGGAGGAGGGACGCCCCGAGAGAAGGCACAGCCTTCAGCTCTTCTTGCCCCAGAGTCCCTGCTCCTGTTCTGTCCTCAAGCTCATCCATCCCACCCCAGAAACTTTGATTCCTCCTTCCTTCATGTGGCACACTCTCCCCACCTCCCTGCCACAACCTTTGGTCTGGCCTCCCTCTGGTCTCTGCTGACATGTTACTTCCTCAGGGACAGTTTACCCCCCTACCCCCGTTGCACCCCAGGGAAGGTGAGTAGCTCCTGCTCAAGTGCAGTCGTGACCAGTGAGCATCACATGATTGCATGTTTACCACCTGCCACTGTACTTTCCATGACAACGGTGAGTTTTCTTTTTTGTAGGTCCCTATCCTTCGTGCCCCTAACAGTACTGTGTTAGTCAGGGTGCTCAGAGAAACAGACACAATAAGATATGTGCATCAAGAGAGAGGTGGGTGTATTTTAAGGAACGAGATCATGGGACTGGGGTGGGGCTGGAGGTCCAAAATATGCAGGGCAGGTGGGCCAGCTGGGTGTGCGAGCACAGCTGACACAGCAGACATGATCCGAGGTCCTTGGACAAGGACCTGGGTTGTATTTCTTCCCTCTGAGATTAGAAGAGTCTTCAATTTATCATCACCCTCATGTTGCACAACTTTTCCTTTGTTTTCAGTGTCAGTCTGCCACAATTGTTGTGGAAATAATAGATACAGATTCAAGAACGTAAAAAAAAAAAAATACTAAGAGTAAACAGTAAGAATGAAGTGACAAAGTTTCAACACCTTTTAACTTTGCTTTGAAATATACTAGTCATGAATCTTCCGGGTCTGAGAGGGAACAGGGAGCCATAACACTAGCAATGAATCACAACCTGCCCTGTCACAGAGCATCTAATACTGTACAAACCTTATAATGAGTGGGAATGGCTTCCATATTGTGTAAGATCTAGTTCAAAGGAAACACTATATTGCATAACAAAAACTTTAAAAAAATCCCTGCTTTTTTTTTCAAAACTCACTGGTGTCTTACTCTTGCTAACCATGTAAATATTACATGCAAATAATGCTCCAAAGCTGTGTGATTGTGAACGTGCTAAGTGCTTGCTGCCAGTGCTCAGAATGCAATGAACAATTAGCAATAATCAGGAAGAAAAGTGTGAAGAACATTATAGATGAACTTCACATAGTAAAGTCTTTGAAATAGAAAAACTTTGCATAATAGTCTTTACAGGTTGATATGAGCAACCAACATGGAAAAACTGCCATCAGAAGTCACACTATCTACTGTGCAGTGAAGCAGAGCATTTTACATGGTGAACGAAGGCTGTGACCATATTGTGAGCAGACATGTGACTGCGGTCCCTGTCACTGTGCTGCTGGCTGCAAACTGTGTGTCTGCCAGAATAAGACAAGTATTTGGACAACTTATAAATCAAGCAAAAAATCATTATCAGTGTTGTTTCAACTATGTCACCTGAATGTGTTTTAATCACTTCAATACTAAATTGAAGACTTGTAAGAAGGAGGGTTTTTGTTGATCTGAGAATCCAGTGCATCAAAGGTAGTCATCAGTGCTCAAACAAGATGTGACACAGTTACACGTGTACCCATGGTGCCAGTGTGGCCACAAAGTTCAGGGTCTCACACAAAGTTTTAGAGAAATTTCTGGATATTCTAACTTGGTACTGCATAAGTCATGTATTCACTGATTTCAGGATGATACAGTGAAATGTGAATTCAAATAAATCACTTTAAATATTTATTTCAGGACACTTTGTATTCACACGTATTATCATACAGTAAATGAACATCTGAGTTGGTTGCCAGAGGGGAGGGTGTGGGGGTTGGGACAGCGGGGGAGGGGGGGGCGGGAACACAGGCTCCAGTTAGGGAATGAAGAAGTGACGGGAATAGAAGGCACAGCATGAGGAACAGTCACTGAGACTGTAACAGGATGTGTTGGGGCAGCTACACCTGTGGTGGATAGAGCACAATGTGTGAACTTGTCATACGTTACCTTGTACGCCTGGAACCAATGTAACATTATGTGTCAACTCTACTCAAATTGAAAAAAAACTATTTTTAATTACACTATTACAATTGTGGTAGCTTCTTTGACATTTCAGTTTTTCAATGTTTATTTATTTTGAGACAGAGAGCAGGGGAGCGGGCCAGAGGGAGGGAGAGAAAATCTTTAAGCAGGTCCATGCTTGGCGCAGAGCCATACTCCGGGCTCGATCCCACAACCCTGAGATCATGAGCCAAAATCAAGCCTGATGCTTAACTGACTGAGCCACTCAGGCGCCCATTTTTTGACATTGTAAATTAAGTGAATGTACATAGCAAATTCTAATCTTGGGTATGGGAATTGATAAATAAAATGTATAATGATGGCATTTATCTTCCACAAAGTCGACTGTAAAAAAAATTTAAAAATAGATAAAAAATTAAATAAATAAACATCTAAGAAGATTAAATAATATCTGAATATTTGGGTGGAAACCATGACACTGGGAGGATCTGGGCTCTTGCAGTGCTAATATGTCAATAGCAGCTGGAAATGATATGAAACCTGCTAGAGTCACTTTATAAGAATTTGTGCAATTGGAGGATGTACATGTTTGGAAAATAAAACTCTTTTTCAGAGAGTTGATGTTAATAAATTGTCCGTGAACAGTGAGGTCACTACTGTCTTTAGCCTTACCAGAGAAATATGTTACTTATTACAGCTGGATTAATTTGAGAAAAGAAGAAGTAATTAACTTATAAAAGTAATAAATCAAAGGGGGTAAAGTAGGCAATATTATTTTTCAAAAACTAATAGGACATACCATTTTAAGGAAAAATCCCATATCAAGACAAAAAACAATTATATTATTTAATAATTTATGTGATTACACTTGAAATTTGAAAGAAATAAACACATAAAGAAACTTTAACTTTTAATTTAGTTAACCCTGATTGTTTACCAGACAATATATATTTTATTAATTAAAGCAATAAAACTAATCTCACTGATCAAGTATGTCATTACAACAAATGATTTCTGTGCCTGAGTTAACTACAGAAATATTAAATATACAGTAAAACTTTGGATCGTGAGTAACTTGTTCTGTGAGTGTTCTGCAAAATGAGCGAACATTTCTTTTTTTTCAACGTTTTTTTATTTATTTTTTGGGGGGGGACAGAGAGACACAGAGCATGAACGGGGGAGGGGCAGAGAGAGAGAGGGAGACACAGAATCGGAAACAGGCTCCAGGCTCCGAGCCATCAGCCCAGAGCCTGACGCGGGGCTCGAACTCACGGACCGCGAGATCGTGACCTGGCCGAAGTCGGACGCTTAACCGACTGCGCCACCCAGGCGCCCCATGAGCAAACATTTCTAATAAATTTTAATTTCATAAAGGAGTCATGTGTTGCAATTCTAATAGTACGTGACGCCGAATGTCACATGATCATAACTGAGCCAATGGTTCTTGAAATTCTCTTTGCTATACCAGTGCTTTGAATTACAAGCATGTTTCCTGACGGAATTATGTTCACAAACCAAGATTTTATGGTCTAATGATTTCAGACAGTATTACAATGGAAAAGAATCTTTAATGTAATAGTTAGAGTGAGAGAGGATGATCAATATAATTGACATTTTATGTGTTGTTACATAAAAGGCAAATGAATGGGCAACACATTGAAAATTGTTTATGGGGCTCCCATGTCAAACCAGGGCTCACATTGGCATATCACTTCGCTAATGACATCTGTATTCAAAAATCACTCCAAAATACATTTTTAACTTTTAAAAAAGTTTCTTTATTTATTTTGAGAGAGAGAGACAGACAGAGAGAGCAGGGAGGGGCAAAGACAGAGGGAGAGACAGAAACCCAAGCAGGCTCCCCTCTTTCAGCAGTGCTTGAACCCACAAAAAGTGACTGAACTACCAAGGCACCCCCTCCGAAATGTTTTTAAATCTCAACATATATGTAATCCTTTTTATAATGGTTTTAGAAATAAAATATACTACCCCTTATATCATTTGTAAAGAGTTTTCTAATACATAACTTATTTAGAAAATAGAAAGGCTATAACTTCAGCTTTTTTATACATTACATTATTGTTCTGATTGTCAAAATTTTTTCATACTATCCTTGTCTCACATATAGTTTCCTTGCAGTATTGTAGACTGACTGACTGAATATCTGACATAAGAAATAAATGGAGACAAGGTGGACACGTGGGACAACTCAAAGTGAAGAGATCAGGGAATTCAGAGGTTGTAATCCGGACTGTTAGTGGGGATGTTTAGAACCAGAAAGAATACACACACGCAGGAACATAATAGCAGCAGTCCCCTGACTTTCTCGTGCTCACCTTCCCTGTGTTTGAACCCTGCTCACCCATCCACATGGGCATCTCCATGTGATCACAAGACTTGGAACACAGCACAATGGTACTTCTCTCTGAATTCACGAAGCCAGGTCCTTGTTGGTTTGCTTTTGTGGCCCCCACTCGCTGTGCTGTAGGACTGCACACATGTGGGCAGGATTCATGAAAATCTAAGTTCCCCCAACAGCTCCCAATGGAGGGAAGGGTGGCTGGGGATTCCCAAGTAACTGACTAACAAGGACTGACTCAGGGTTACCAGGTCTGAACCAGTTAGGAAAGGAATCACTTCCTGATTGTGGGGGGAATAAGATATTTTCATCTTCAGGTGGAATAGTCTGGATGGACTCCCACATAGGAAGGGAGAGTGAGGGCAGAGCACTCCCCCAAAGAGGGGCAGACAGGGGCGCCACCCATTCCCACAGCCCAGCCGGCCTGCAGTCCTTGCAGGAGCCCCTTGGTCCCCAGAATGTGCTCCTCACCCTGCTGGCCCCACCCTGCTTGAAAGAGGTGAGGAGGATGGTGGGGACAGGAGGAGAGGGTGCCCTGGCTGACCTGCCCCCAGGGCTCAGCATGCACACAGGCAACACCAATTACTCCCTGAACCTCTAACCCTCTAGGGAGGGAGGGGGTGGGGCATGTCTGCTGCAGTTCCCTGAGGACAGTTTAAAGTCAGAGCTGGAAGAGGATTGTTTGCTTGTGCTTTCGGGTCCCCATCTCTCCTGAGCTGAGCACTCTGGCAGCAGGTGGAGGATCCCAGACAAATGCCAGGATTTTCCTGCACCCTCCTCCCTCCCACCCTCATCATGTACTGTGTTCAGGAGAATTCCCTGGTATGATGTTTGCAGGGGAAAGTGCAGATGGCACTGGCTTGGAACTTGACCACAAATCTGCACGCAGCCCCTGAGGAGACAGGAGAAACACAGAGGGGACGGAACAGGTCATGTTACAGCTCAGCGCACTTGAGAAAGGAGAAAATCACGTGCATTCGTCGCCTTTCTCCCCCATACACCTCCTCTTCCATTTTCCCTCCAACCCTCCAGAGCAGCAGCACCTTTAATGTTCTGTCCCAGGGAACTGGGGGCAGGGCGGGGGTCAGGGGACAGTGGGCCTTCCTGCACAGTTCCCTCTGTGGTTCCCACTTACAGCTACAGTCATCCTTCCATCCTGGCTCACAACGGAATGCAACAGACACAGGGCTGCTGTCCCTTAAGGTAGAGGGATTGCAGCTGAGGGGCTGGGCTTTTTCTCATTTAAAAAATTCTTTCCTGTTGTTGCTGCAGGATGTTGTGCAATCAGAAACGGAAATGGGAGAAGGAAAGAGTTGACTTGGGTTCTCAGAAGGAAAAGAGAAATGAAACAAAGTAAGAAACAAACAGGAATTTACACGTGTTACAGAGTTTAAACCATTTATAACTCTGTGAAGTCAGTGCGATAATACTGTCGCAGCGTCACTATCCAATGTGAGAACAGTGGACAGAATTGCCAGATGACAGAGCTGGTGGAGCCCAAGCCTGTGACATGCACCCCAGGGTTCCGTCTCCTGTGGCAACTTCAGTGAGGAAGGGGCTCAGAGGGTCTCCACTTGTCCCCTCATGATGTCATCGTTCCGCATACAACGTCAATACCACAGAGTGGAACCCTTTCAGTGATGAAGGATCACAACCTACTAAGGAAGGGCATGCCTGTGTTAAGTCTGATTTGTAAGCAAACAAAAACAAACATATCTTATGATGCCCAATTCTGTCTCCGTGAAGCTTCTACAGAAATGAATGACTTCTGGGACTCCTGGGAGGCTCAGTCCATAAAGCCCATGACTCTTGATCTCAGGGTCATGAGTTCAAACCCCATGTTGGGTGTAGAGTTTACATAAAAAAAATAAAATGATTTAGAAATGACTGATTTCTGGGGTGCCTGGGTGGCTCATTCAATTAATTGTCTGACTCTGGATATCAGTTCAGGTCATTATCTCATGGTTCGAGAGATCGAGCCTTGTGTTGGGCTCTGTGCTGACAGCAAGAAACCTGCTTGGGATTCTCTCTCACTTTCTCCCTCAACATAAAAAATTAAACATTAGAAAGAACTCTTAAGAAAAGAAATTACCAATTTTTGACCCCTATAGTCAAAGAGACTAATATAAGTCTTCACATAATACCCTTCAAATATTTGAACTCATGTCACAGACAAGGTATATTGCATCAAGATAAAAACAAACTAAAACAGGCTGTTTTCAGTAGGAAGCTTAATGCAATTACTCCAGACCACCATTACCGGAAGTGTGAAGTTCTCCTTAAGTTCTTTATGATGAAGCTAATTAATTGATTAACTCTGATGATATATATTTGGGGCCTGATCTCTGCTGGGCACTGGGGATACAGCAGTGAGCAAGTAAAACAGGCTTGTGTGTTTATATATTAAATATTCAGCATGAAGAGACAGGCATTTGGATTATGGAGCAGGGACACCATCCTGGGAGCAGCTCAGGACATCCTCCCTGAGCAGGTGACATCAGCCTGAGCCCCCAGGACGAATAGGAGCTGACACTGGATGAATGGTTTACTAGGGGAGCAGCTGGGGAGAAGTCCTGGCTGGTGGCCGGTGTGGCAGGCTCTCAGGTCTGACCAAGTATAGGGAAGCTGCTGGCAGCTGCAGCCTGGAGCTGAAGAGTGTGAGCCTGGACCCGGCCCACCTGGATCCCAGGATGTCCTCTACTGACCACTTAGCTTGGGACCCGAACAAGTTCCTCACCCAGGGGCACATCAACTTCCTCCCTGTACTATGGCTGATGCTCTAGGGATGAGGTGACACCTGTGAAGTGCTTGGAAGAGTGTCTGGCATTGGCTGATGCTCGAGTACTGTTTGCTTTCATGGCTGGAGGGAAACAAGGTGGAGGGAGGGGAGGCTGAGGATAGAGGCCAGGCCCTGGAGCCCTCCCGCCCTGGCATGGGAAACACAGTGAGGGTGAAAGTCCATGTGGAGGAAGGCTACTCGGGTGCAGTGTAGGGAAGAGATGGAGAGGAGGAGAGGATATGCGGGGACCTGTCAGGATATGTGGGAGCCACACTAGTGGCACATGTCAGCCCTGTCCCTCCTAAACCATCCCTGTGCCATCTCTACTCCTTTTCACACTCCTCACCTCATCATCCTCCCATCACAGGTCAGCCTCGGGTGAGAATTATTGAGCACACCTTGGGCAGCAGTGATGGTGACCAGTCCAGCTACATGGAACCTTCTGGAAGAGGTGACCTGTAGTGTCTACCTGGTGAACTGGAAGGACCCTAGGAGCATCTTCTGTGGCCACAGTTTCTCCAGGCCCACATCACCATGTGCTGTGTCACTCTCAGAGCCACCAAGGAGCCATGAGCTGTCCATCCTGAACAAAGCCATTTCAGAAGGGACATCAGGCCCAACTGGACACTTGCCAGTATGGTGTCAGCCTTCTAACACTAAAGCCCAGGAGTGGGAATCCAGCACAGCAAGTTTTGTCCCCTACCCAGCATCTTCCTGAAAGCCAATCATTGAGACATCAGGATACAGCAAGGAAAGGGTTTATTTGAGAAGCAGTCAAAGGAGATGGGAGGGCAAGCCTCAAATGTGTGTCCCTGAAAGGAGAGAACAAATTTTTTATAATCACAGGAGTTGAGATTATATACATATTGATAAAAAAGATGGGAAATTTACAACTATTTGTGAGGAAAGATGCAGCATGAGGAAGACGGAGCAGGTGAAGATCACTTGTGAATACGTACTACTCTTCTAGAATTCTCTGGCACCAAAAAGCATTACAATTTGTCTTCTTGTCGAATATGAAATCTTCAGTGTTGCTTGAAGATTTCACACACCCGCCCAAATCCCTTGAGGTTTCTGAGTGTGAAGAAGCCTCATTGGACACAAAGTTGTAAAGCAAACCAGGTCTACATGAACAGGGCTGTTACTGGAGGTGGGCTGTACTATTTGCACAAAGGAAACCCCCACGTTATTGCCTGAGAAGCACAATCTTCATGTGTTCGCTACCTATATTTCGGCTGAAAGACGCAGAGAGGAACTCAGGCTGTCAAAATGAGGGTTCAGTGTCTCAGTGAACAAACTAAAACTTGCAAGGATGCTACTGAACGTCAAGTGTGACTAGAACCAAGGTTGAAATACAGTTGAAACCTCCCCATCTCTTATTTCCTCTTTTCTCTGTATTGGATCATTTTTCAGAGCAATCACATGTACAAGCTGTATTTGTAATGCTTTCCGGATCCACACGTCTCATCTTGCCAACAAAGAAAGATGGAGATCCTGTCTGGTCTGCAAGATAAAAATTCTAGGATGGAATTTTGAATCAATGGCCTGAGTACTGGCTTTTATTAGAATGGGTTATACTATTTGGACAAATAAAAGGACTATGTTCTTTCTAAAAACTTTTAACTTTCATATATTCATCAACTATTTTTTGGCTGAAAATAGCAAAATGTAACTCAAGATTGTGAAGTGGGGGTTGGTTGTCTTAGTGAAAACTATAGGAATGCAGGGGAGCAGTGAGCCCACCCCACAGCCTGACTGGACTCCCCCCTCTCTACTGGAAGGGGTGAAACAGCCTGTCCAGAAAAGGCTGTCCTGGACCCACACTGCCACCATGGAGTGAGGGTGTGACTGATCCAGGTTTCCCTGTGAAGAAGCCATGTGGCTCTCACACTAAACTGTGCCTGTCAACTTCCATGTTCTCAGGCCACAAAGGATCACTGGATCTCTGGCTACCTTATTCTGCTCTCTCTAGTTGTTAGTGAGGAGAGAGGCCATTTATCCGAGGCCCCTCACAGATGACAATAGTGCTGGTCTCTCAGGCTGGAGGAACCTCTCACTCTCAGAGAGATATCTGGGGTCATGGGACCATAGTCCTTTCCTTCCCTCCAGGAGGAAATGGGTGCAGCTTCCATCCCCCATAGTTGGGTCCCCAGCCCTTGAAAACGGACTTCCTGAAATCACAAGGAAGATGGACATGCTGTAGAGTCTGGAACATTTCAGAGTTCAGAAGGGAATTTGATGTAGACTCTTGTTGTCCCTTCTACCTTGTAAGAGTGCAGAGTTTATAATGAAGACGAGTTTATGGGTCATCACCATACAGGAAAAAGAAAAGAGCATATTCTACACTGGAAAGCGAACTCATGGATATGTTATTTATGGTCATTAAAATGTGGGAAAATAAGGGGCGCCTGTGTGGCTTAGTCAGTTGAGTGTCTGACTTTGGCTCAGGTCATGATCTTGCGGTTCATGGGTTTCGAGCCCCACATCGGGCTCTGTGCTGACAGCTCAAGGCCTGGAGCTTGCTTCGGATTCTGTGTCCCCCTCTCTCTCTGCCCCACCCCTGCTTGTGCTCTGTCTCTCTCTGTCTTTCAAACATGAATAAACATTAAAAAAATCCTAATGTGGAAAAATTATAGAGAAACTAAAAGAGCACCTTTTCTACTCACATCAGTTATGATTCCTTCTTTTACTCATGATAAAACTGAGCCTAGAGAATTTTTATAACCTCTTCATGTTGCATAACTTGGACACAGAATCAGGATCAAACCCAATGTCCCTTTATTTGAAAGGCCTTGTTCTTTGGTACAGCTCACTCCACAGCTTTTAAAAGTGACCCAACAAACAACACACATCCGTCAAGTTCCTGAGCTTCTGAGGAAGATGTGCCCTGAATGAGTTCACCTCATGGCAGGACCAGCTCAAAACAAGATTTTGTGTCCCTTCTTCCTCTTTTGAATGAACTTGACTCCATGGTGAACAACTCGTCTTTCATTTCTTCTTCCAGAGCCTTTGTCAGCTGACTTGGAGCAGCCCTTGGGATCTGGGATCCATCACAGCACTGGGAAGATGCATCCAGGACAGGCCAAGGTGAAGCCCATGGTGGCACCAAAGAGAGGGAGTTTACACCTCTTATTATGAATGAGGAAGGTGCCTTTCCTTCCCACTCTGTGTAAGAGAGATGGCCAGCTCTTCAGCACCTTCCTCTCCTCCCCACTTTGTGGTTTTCCAACCATAATATGAGGACTCCAACCTGACAGACTAACAAAGAAACACCTGGGGACAAATAGATCCAGGGACATTTCTAAGTCTAATAATGTGACCAAGGTCAAAGATGAACCGAAAGGAGAATATTTATTTATTTATTTATTTATTTGAGAGGGAAAGAGAGAGGGAGAGGCAGAGGGAAAAAGAGAGAATCTCAAGCAGGCTCCACGCTCAGCATAGAGCCCAACACAGGGCTCAATCCCACCAATCTGGGATCCTGACCTGAGCCGAAATCAAGAGGCTCAACCAAATGAGCCACTCAGGTGTCCCAAGAAAGGAGAATATGTAGAGGTTTGGGGGAGATCACAGCAGTATTGAACTACAGTAGTCCCCCTTCTTTGCAAGAAATACATTCCTAGACCCCCAGGGCCTGCCTGACATGGCAGATAGTACCTGACCCTAAATGTACTATGAGGTTTCCTATATGTTCACACCCACAATCAAGTTTAACTCACTAACTAGGCACAGTAATAAATTACAATCACTAATAATAAAGAAAACACATATAACAATGTCTTGTAATCAAAGTTATGCACTGCCTCTCTCTCTCAACTACTCTGAGTATACTGCACTCATACTTCTTGTGATGACATGAGATGATTGAAGGCCTACATGAAGAGATAAGGAAGGTGAGTGAGGTCGACATTGGGATGTAGCGTTAGGCTACTATTGACCTTCAACCTTATGTCAGAAGCTGGATCATATGCTTCCAGGGCACATGTGACCCTGACAGCCACACCAGGGACAAGGAAGGACAGCTATAGTACTCTTCCATGTGGCCAGGTGAGAGTGATGACATTATTCTGGGAGTCTCTGGGACCTGGGTCCTTCCAGGCATGATTGCACATCCCCCTAACGATGATGCACTCAAGGCAGATTCTGGAACACACAACTCCTGATTAGGAAGCAGGTATTCATGCATAATAATTCACATGTTCAGATTACACAGCTTGTAGGCTGTTTAGCCAGAACCCATCCCGGCTACAGCTGCCCTTTGCTTATGGGGTCTGCTTTCCCAGCCCATCCTGCTGCCTGTCCAGCTCTTCCAGTTGGGGGCCCAGGGGACACATGGGTCTCCCAGAATCAGAGCAGGCACCGCAGCACCAGGCCTGGGGAGAGTGGACTTCCAGGAAGGGGATGGGCCCATGCTGTGCTTTCCCTCCCTGAGGGCCCATGTCCACTGGCATTGTCGTGTGACAGAAGTTATACAGATGAGGCACAGGATGAGGGCTGAGAGTCATCTCCACATGACTCTTCAGAAGGGACCAAGCAGGGGCACCATAGCCACAGGGAGTCCAGGGTGTAATTCCTGGTGACCAGAATTGCATGCTGTGCTCAGGGCTGATGGTAAATAAGAGAGCACAGCGGGAATGGACACAGGACTGAGGGAGAAGTGGGGAGGGGGTTTCACCACAGAATGGCTATAAGACAGTGCAGCCCACACCAAGCTAACCAGAGGGAAAAAGAGTCAAAGTGGCTGCTTCCCTGACTCCATGGCCTGATGCTAAGCGGTGTCCCACACAGGGGCCAAGCCTGATCCCAAACACAGCTGCTCCATGGCCGCTCTTGGGGGAGACTGTGGGCACAAGTCTTTTCTATTGCAGCCACAAGACTAGACATTGTTAATGGTGACTCCCCCCACTGAGGGATGGTGGCCCAGGACACCTGATGCCTTTCTGCTCTGTCAGCCTGAGAAATTCACACTAAATCAGGCAGGTAAAGCTACAGAAAGTCAAGACCACCAGACAATGTAGGATTAAGAGCAAGTAAAGATCTTATAAACCATTCTTACTGTAAGTATGAGGGTAACAATTTTAAAGGCCATTCAGATTAAGTGGCAAATTGTGGATGCAAACCCAGGCCTGCTGACTCCTGGTCCAGCTCACTTTCCATTGTGCCACAAGGAAGGACTGGGGCTGAAGGTCCAGGAGAAGAGCTGGAGACTCATTAAAAGGTTCAAAGATAGGAATACCTACAAAAGTCCCCTTCCCTCTTGTAGGTAATTCAGGAAACTGAGAAAGTCAGGTCACCTTGCACTGGTCATAGTATAGCTGCTCTTCCATCTGAGGTGGCCAAGCAACAGGACACAAACCACTTCACCTTTCCGAGACTCAGCTTCTCTCCCATGAAGGAGAAGTGACACTTTCTGTCTTTGCCTCCCACAATTGTCCTGAGCCTGAAATGTGGTCTTTGTGAATGGTCAGATGTTGAAAAAACAAGCCACTCTTACAGTACTCATTAGTAACAATGACCTCCCCCACCTTGTGGACAAGGACACTGAGGAACACATTGCTGAAGTGCTCTGCTCCAAGTCCAGCCAGGGGTAGGGTCTGGGCCTCTGATTTCCATCCAGTGGAACTCTGACCTTCTGTCTCTTCCTCTAGCAGTAGAAGTGGTTCTGGACCACGAACACTGCTCACCACAATCTCCTTGTCTCTGAGAAGGAACATGGGGCTCTGAAAGACCCTCTGCTGGGGCCATCTGCTCATCCCCAGAGTCAACATCAGTCCCTGTGTGTTGGTTCAGGAGGGCTACTTCCTTGGGATCCCCCAATGGATGGTGGCACAGTCATCTGGGGGCCTTGAATTCTAAGGTGGCTTGAGAGTTGGTGAGAAGACGAGGGAGGATTTCTCCACCAGAAGGAGGGTACTGGGCTGTGGGGATCACCAGGTGATGGTTCTGGGCACTCACCATCCCAGAAACCAAGCTAACCCTGGATGAAAATCCCTGGATGGAAGAAGTGTCCTGGAATAACTAGAAAGAGCAGGTGACATCCTTAAAAGATAACCAGGTCACTATTTTTTTTTTTTTAGTTTTATGTATTTATTTAGTTTGGGAGAGAGAGGGAGAGCATATTCCCACACATGAGAGAAAGGGAGGGGCAGAGAGAGAGGGAGAGAGAGAATCCCAGAAATCTGGTGCAGAGCCCAATGTGGGGCTAGAACCCATGAACTGTGGGTCATGGATTATGACCTGAGCCAAAATAAAGAGTCGGAAATTCAATGGACTAAGCCACCCAGTCTCCCCAAGAGGTCACCATTTTTACTTGTCAGGATTCTTGACAGGGAAAATACTCCCATTCTTTATTTTCAGTGGACCAAGGATCAGCTGACCCTGTATCCCTGAACTAGACATGCTTCCCCATGGCCTCTCATGACACCTGCACAGAAGTGTGTTCATTACCAGAGCCACGTTGCACCCATACTGGGCATCCATGGGAGACGAATGTGACAGACTCCCTGCCATCACATCAGGTGACTCTCAAGGACAGCATGACATCTGTGTTCTCCACGTATCAGACGTCTCTGCCACACTGGCTGCTGGGAGAAGACTTGGCAGGTGTGTTCCAGGTGCAAGCACGTCATTGTCCCATCCACAGCCCACAGCCCAGCCCTGCCCAGACTTCCCACCATCTACAGCGCAGTCCTGAAGCTTCGAGTGCACGAGAACCTAGGTGCTTGTTGACAATGCACCTTCCTGGGTGCATCTACCCACAGAGATCCAGATGCACCACCTCTGGAGCAGAGCTTGAGAATTTGCTCTTTGAGTGGTGCCCCAGGTGCTTGGAGATCACACCTTGAGGAACATGGTCCTGGAGCCGTGCTTCTGACGTTCCAGCACATAAGCAAATTCTGTGAAGATCTTGTTAAAAATGCAGATCCTGATCCTGTAAATCTGGTGCTGTTCCTGAAATCCACTGTCCTGGGCATGAAATGTGGAACATAAAGATTCAGTGTTAGTTTAGATTCCTTCCCCTTCTTTGTAAGGAGTTTCACCATGTGATGTGCCCTTCAAAATCCAGGTTCAAAAACCAAATGGCCATTTCTATTCATGAAAGCCCATGAATCTATGTGCTTCAGTCAGTGTTTCAGTTAATGTCACCTGTGTGACCTTTGGGCAATCATGTCACCGTAACTGCACCGAGTCTCCATTGCTGGGTGCTGGTAGCAGCTTCCCATCATTGGTGGGTGGCCACAGTGCTTTTTTGCATTTGCCACACGGGAACACCGAGCTGTCCCATCAGTGAAGCATGCTTCACTAGCAGGTGGCAGATCTGCAGTCAAGTCCCTCAGAGCCCAGAGGTTTGGGTAGAGCCGCTAATGAGCACATCTTCTGCCAAACAATGATTGGTGTAGTTTGCTGAGGCTTCCGAGTACAAGCTTGGCCCTCAAAAAATTGTGCCATGTCCACTTCCCAAGGAGGATTTGGTACACTTTTATACCTTTGTGATGTGAGAAGAACCCATGTGAGATGAGAAATCCTCCGTTGTTCTTTGAGGAGATAACAGTTGTTACTCAGGAGGATCTGATGATGTCAATGCACTTACATCTCCGAGGGCTGGTTTTCCTCAGAACTGGAGAGAAGCCTCCAGTGCAAATGCCCAGAGCACAGGGAAGAATACGGGCATCTCCCTGATGAAGGCTACAAACAGCCATTAGATGGGAAGAGTCATGGTCATTGCAGCTTCTGAGGACGATGGAGGACAAGGCGGAGCTTGTTTCAGATTTAACTCAACCACTTCCAAGGCCTCCATTCAAACTTTGCTGCCTTTTGGTGACTCAGTGCAGATAATGTAAGAAAATTCTCATGTACAGAGCGTTTTTTTGCAAATACTATAGAAGCAGTGGAAGAGAGGTGGCCCAGGGGCGTCCTTCTATGTCACTGTGGGTTATATGCAGTCAGCTTGTGCCCAGATCCCGGGCCTCCCCGTATTTCAGCTGGAGAAGCCTGAATACAGAACCACAGGTGCCTGAATTCACCTTGTTCTCACAAGATCAGATCATCGGCTGGGACCTTTTTACCCCAAATCCTCTCTCAGGCGAGACTTCTCTGGTAATGACAGGAGGAGGGGGTGGAGTTAGTTCCTCCCCAGAAGACAATTATCAAAACTGAAGAAAAACATTAAAAATAAACATTTGAAGTCACTGATAATTAAATGAAGGCAGGCAGAAACATGAGAACTTTAATCTTAAATAACCATCACTATGATAGGCAAGAAATGCAAGCTCAGAGACTTCTCCCCTCTGGGTGCTCCCCTCCCCCAGCATGACTGTAACCCAGTGGCTCACGGCACAGATGACAGCAGTCACAGTGCCAAGGAACTGGACACTTAAAGGGGAAATTTGAAAGTGAGGGAGCAGTAAAGAGTTGAGATCTGAAATCTGAATCGAATCTCGGTCAAAATCCCCAGATGAGCACCACACTCTGCACGGCTGGGGGACATTCAGGAGACACTGCTGATAATGCAGAAGGACCAGAGGGAGGTCTAGCTTTAAAGACACAACTGTCCTGATCCAATCTGTGCATCTGCGCCATTGGCTTATGAATTCTCCAATCAGCACAAGGCTCAGGTAGCAGCAAGAAAAACCATACTGGGGACACCTGGCTGGCTCAGTCAGTAGACCTTGCAACGCTTGATCTTGATCAACACTGCAAGGTTCAGGTCATAGTGGAGTCCATGCAATTGAAACCCTTGCAGGAAAAAAAATCTTCAAAATCATAATAGAATAGATTGCCCATTTGCTAAAACTTAAAACTCATAGTCCACTTTTAAAGGACATATTCCCAGACATGCAAAGAAATGGAAATGTGTGACTATGAGAAAGTCAACATAAATATATTCCCCGTGTGCCCAGATACTAGAATCAGCACCGAAGGCTCCCATGCAGCTTCAGGAAATGTGTTCAAAGAATGGAATAAATGTGTTAAAGGAATTTAATAAAATATTGTTCTTACAGAGTGAACAGAAAGGACATTTGAACAATGAAATACAAATGTACACAGAAGACCAAATAGAAATTCAACAAGTGAAAAGAAAAAAAATGTAATGAAAGTTCAACGGGTAAACTCCACAGAAGACCTGGGAAGGCAGAATAAAGCATCAATGAGGTAAAATATACATCAATAGAAATTACCTAATCCAAAAACACAGAGAAAAGACTGGAGAGAAACAAAACCTCAGAAATCCACAGGAGAATATAAAAAAGACAAATAGATGATCACAGTTCAAAAATGAGGAGAAAAAAGAGCAGAAAAAGATTTGGAGAAATCATGTTTGACAATTCCTCTGATTTAGTGCAAAATCCTTGAGAATATAGATCCAAGAAGCTTGTAACCCACCAGACAAGAGAAGCCAAAGAAAACCACACCAAGGCTCATCCATGTCCACATGAGAAGAGACAAAAAGAAGACAAATCTTCAAAGCAACAGAGGTTAGCAACACCTTCCACACAGGACGTGGTGGTTTTAAAATGTTCATAGATTCACTGATACTCCCCCCATGAAGAGGTAGAACTAATTCTCCTCCTCTTGTGTGCAAACTGGACTCAGTGACTCACTTCTCATGGATAGAATAAGGGGGACGTGATGGTGTGTGACTTCAGAGATTGGGTCTCAAAGTTACCATGGTTTTCTCTCTCTTCTCTTTCTTTCTCTCTCTTGGATTCTGATTTTGGAAGAAGCCAGGTTCCCTGTGAGAAAGATCCTCATTTGCAGAGAGACTCATGAGTGAGGAGCTGAGGCTTCCCCCTAAAAGCCCGCGGACACTGAAGCTACCTGCCAGTAGCCACACGTCGATCCTCCAGCCCACGTCTCGCCTTCGCATCACTGTGACTCTGGTCCCATCTCACTTTGAGGTGAGATTTTAGGAGAAAGAGATCAGCAGGAATGCTGGAAATTTTTAAGAAAAGAGGCAGAGACATAGAAATGGAAAAGAGGCCTCTAGAATCCTACAATTCTACTGGGGAGAAGCAGGCTGACGACGTGACACCACTGCAGATACAGCCACATGTCTGGGAAAGATAGGTCACCAGTGTGCAGAGAGGCTAATACACAAGCTGACTGGGTGCTGTGTACAAGACATGCATGCTCACTGTGAAGACACAGGTGGAATATAAGCTGCTGGAACAGCTGTGCCATGCAAACTGTGACATGAAGAGGCTAGTATATTAATATCAGGAATAAAAGAGATCTGAAAAGAGAAGGCATGGCAGGAGATAAAGAGAGCCTCCCTGGTGATAAACCTAATAGAATGAGAAATGTCACAATGACAGACAGAAAGGAGACCAGTGGTTGCCCAAGGTAGGGTCCAGGGGGAGATGACAAGATGCCAAGGGGCAACAGAAAACTTTAGGATAAGGGACCTGTTTACTATCCTCCTCATCTTACCAGTTCCATGAGTCTAAACCATTGTTGACATCCCTCTAACTGTGCATTCACATCTAGAGAATTTTATCTCATATGAAAACCTTAAGAAACAAAACCAAAAGTAGGGACAAAATGGCAAAGTGAAGATAAATATGAAATAGGTTAAGTATAAATGAGGAGTAAATTTTACAGAAATATAAGCGAGAAGAATTCATTGAGAGCTCCCCACCACGAACTACTTTTAAAGGAAGTCCTGCAGGCCAAAAAGAAATGACACTAGATGTTAACTCATAAACAGAATGGAGTAATTAACAGCAGAAATGGTGTTATTCTGTATATGTACATTTTCTTTTTAACTTATTTAAAAGACATATGACTGTTCCAAACCCTAAGTAGTACATAATATTATCTTGCTTACAATGTATGCTGGTGACACATGTAACAATACTAGCACAGAGGGGGCCAAATGAAACTCTATTCCTGTATTTACTGGATGGACTTCAATGTTACCTTAAGTAGATTGTGAAAAGTTAAAGATGCAGATTTCAATTCCTACAACTTCAATTAAAATTAATGGAAATAAGTATAGCTAAAGAGCCACTAGAAGAATCAAATCATAAACAAAAACTATTTGCTTGAAACAAAGGAAGGTAGAAAAGAAGGTACAAGAATGGAAAAGACATGAGATACTTCAGAAACAAAGAGCAAAATGATAGACCCAAATCCCACCATGTCAGGAATCATATTAAATATAAACCAACTAAAATTCTACTCAAAAAGTTGACATTATCAGACTGCATAAATATCAAGATGGACTATACACTATGTAGAATAGAAACAACTTGAACTACAAAACCAAAAATAAGTTAAAACTTAAAGGGCAAAGGAATGAATATCCCATGGGAATAAAAAGCATAAGAAGTCTGAACTGTTGCATTAATCTGAAGCAAAATAGGCTGTCACACAGGGAGGGAGCATTGCTAGACACAGATAAGGATGTTCTATAAGAATAAGAGGTCAGCATCACAGCAAGACAAAGTAATGAATGGAGAAGACCCTCAGTACAGAGCTCTTAAACAGGTGACATAAAGTGGAAGAAATGTAAAGAAATGGAGAAATTAACTATTATATTTAGAGATCAATACTCTTCTCTCGTGGGGCGCCTGGGTGGCGCAGTCGGTTAAGCGTCCGACTTCAGCCAGGTCACGATCTCGCGGTCCGTGAGTTCGAGCCCCGCGTCGGGCTCTGGGCTGATGGCTCGGAGCCTGGAGCCTGTTTCCGATTCTGTGTCTCCCTCTCTCTCTGCCCCTCTCCCGTTCATGCTCTGTCTCTCTCTGTCCCAAAAAAAAAAAAAAAAAAAAAATACTCTTCTCTCGTTAAATAGAACAGGTAAGGATTAGAGGACTTCAACCATTCCATGAGCCAAAATAGATCACAGACTGACCTTAAATAAATGTGAAGGCAGGGAAATTATAGAGTACACTCTGTAACGGCAGTGACATTAAATTAGAAATCTGTAACATGAGGATCTCTGGGAAATCCACAAATAATTGGAAATTAGAACACACGTCAACCTCCCTGGGTTGTCACGGCTTAGAGAAGCAATCACAGGGATGTTAGAATTCTCTGTACCTGAGTGACAATGTACAGAAATGACAATGTGAGGTCTATAGATGCAACAGAAACAGAGGTTGTGACTTCAGAGATTGCAGGGAGAGAAACCAGGCCTGAGGGACCCAGACAGCAGGTCCCTGTTTTGAGGGTGCACCAAGGGGTAGAAGAGGCAGCACACCAGGGTCCTGGGGGGTAGGGGGCCACCCTCCAGGTTCCAACTGTGGGGTCTGACCCCCCTTCCCCCCCCACACACACACACAGGAGCTTCCTCCCCATGTCTATCTTGGGCATGGTGTTGAGACGCCTGGGTCCTGCAGGCCTGAGGAGCGGGGATGGGACACATTTGGGTCCTGGGGGAAAATGTTAGGGAGAAGCCTGGGCCTAACTCTTGGCTCATCTCCTTGTAGCCTCTGCAGCGTCCAGCCTCCATCACACGTCCTGTCTCCAAGCTCCAGCTGCTGCACACCTCCCTGTCGGAGGCCCTGGGGCTTGTCCTCCTGGAGCAGTGGTTCCCCATCTTCACAAATAGAAAATGTCTCCAGGTGACAGGGGCTGTGACACAGGTGTGAATGGCAGGTGGCTGTGAAATCTTAGCCCAGGGAGTGGGATCTGGAAACTCCAGAATTAGAACCTGGTCCCTTCAGGGTACACAGACCTTGCTGCCCCTCCTCTCAGTTCCTTGACTCTCCTTGCCTCCCCAGAAAAAGGGGGTCTTGCTCTGGAAGAAAGGGAGCCCCTTAACCACCTTCCCTCTCTCTTCTTTCCCCTTCATTCCGGGATGTTTGAACTATTCATACTGTAAGTATGGAAAAATGCCTAAACTTAAGTACAGTTTCCTGACCAATTACAGAGCTAACTCCTGTGTAATGACCATCAGGTGCAAAACAGAGACATCCACCAGGGCCCCACCCGGATGCCCCCGTGCCTCTTCAAGACAGAACTCCTCCTCCCCCAAGGGTCCTCTACGATGACCCTTCCGCTGACCTCTGGTCCTGGTTCCTCCTCCTGCACTCTTGTTGGCCTCCATCCCCTAATGTCACTATTTCCTACCTCTGGTCACTTCTCCAGGAGCCTCCCCAGATTCAGGTCATTACTCAGCAGAGCTCCGCCTCCTCCTTCTCCCCTTCTTCGACCACATCTTAGGAATGGACAATCCATACTTGGTTCCCTGGAGGAGGATCCTGTAGCCCTGGAAGCAGCAGCAGAAACAAGTGACAGGGACTCCAGGGTCAAGGTCCCATTAGGCCCCTGGGGAGAAGCCCAAAGGGCACTCAGGTTTTCTGTCATCATTCCTGTGGCCACACGGGGCCACTGCCACTCTCCGGTTCTGCACCGCCAGGAGAGAGGACTGGGCTGACCTGAGGCTGAGCAGGGAGGGAAAGGGGGGATGAAGGTGCCTTATTAGCAGCCCTGGCGGCAGGTGCAGGGGTGGGGCAGGGAGCAGAGGAGAGGAGATCCTTGAGCCCTGTCCTGTGTCTGTAGTTTCCCTCTGTCCTCCCCACAACCCCTCTCTCCAGGCCCTTGAACAACCCCAGGAAAACTGAAAAGTAGACAGTTTTTCCTCCTGGACCTAGTACTTGTCTGAGGGCTACTGTAAAAAAGAAACTGTTTTATTTTAGAATAGTTTGAGATTTACAGAGAATTACAAAGTTAGCGCAGAGTCCCTGTTTGCCCCACACTCGGTTGCTCTGTGAACACCACCCTCAACCTCATGCATTTACCACAGATGATGACGCAATACTCATGATTCCTACTACTGAACTCCACACAGGATTTGTTTTATTGGTTTGTTTTCTCTTCCAAGATCCCACCCAAGATTCCATACTGAGTTAAGTCCCAATCATGTTTCCTTCAGGCTCCTCTGGATGTCACCATTTCTCAGACTTTCCTTTTTTTTTTTTTTTTTTTGATGTTTGAGGAGAACTTCCTGGTACATTATAGACTATCTCTCATTGTGAATTAGGCTGCCTGAGGCTATGGGGTTGGGAAGACCACAACTGGACAGGTCATTCTCAACCCAACATATCAAGAGCATACAGTGATCACTTGGTCATCACTGATGAAGTTACCCTTCACCCACTGGCTAAGGTCGTCTTACCCAGATTCTCCCTGTGAAGTTCCTTTTTATGCTTTGTCCCTTTCCGTAAAGTAGTCTTTGGAAGGAAGTCAGGATGTACAGCCCACAGTTAAGGGCTGTCCCACTATGCAAATGTGCATGAAAGTTGTTGTGCAGACATGAGTTTTCTAATGAGTTGGGTAACCACCTGAGAGAGGGATTAGTACCTTGCATGCTTAGTCTAGTCTATGTATGGTTTTATAAGAAACTGCTGACTCCCACAGTGACTGTGCTATTTTGTATTCCTGCCATTACTGTGTTATACCCAGAATTCGTGATCCCCAAAGACCACCAGGGAGCCGAGTCCGATGCAAAAGCAAAGAGCCTTTATTTGAGCTAGCTCGAGCTCAATCCCCTACCTGCACCAACACAGAGGTGAGATATCAGAGAGAGAGAGTGAGTTTCAAAAGCACAAAGGTTTTATAAGGATCTAGGGGCAGTTGGTGGGGTAATGGTCGTGGCCTTAGCCGATTGGCTGGGGAAGGGTCAGAGTCCTGTTGTGCAGGTTGCTGGGTGTGGTTTGAACAGGAAGTTACTCAAGGGGCAGAGGCGTGGTCTGAGGTTTGAGCGGGAATTTCTTTCTGCGGTTTTCCAGAAAGGGGGCCATGTCCGGGACATAGTCACTCAAGATGGAGGACACAGAACAAGATGGAGACACAGAACAAGATGGACGACACAGAACAAAATGGAGTCAGCCGGCCTAGGTCTGCTCTTTCAACTGATTGAGGCCTTCTGTCCTCCAAGTCCTGGTCAGCACTCAATATTATCAGTGTTTGGATTCCCACCATTCTGAGGGGAGTGTGAGGGCAGATTACTGTTGTTCCCTTTGCATTTCCCTAATGACACCTGCTATGAGCACCTTCCCAAGTGCTTATTCACCATGAGTATATCTTCTTGGTGAGCTGTCTGCTCAGGCTTTTGCTCATTTTTTTAATGACTTTTTTCTTATTGTTGCTTTTTAAGAGTTTTATGGGTATTCTAAAACAAGTCCTTTATCAGATATGTGATTTGCAAATATCTTCTCCCAGTCTCTGGCCTGAGCTTTTTCACTGATCTAACAGTGGACACATATGCACAGATGTGTTTTGGGGGGCAGGAGAAAGGAGAAATGGCTCACTGTGATGGATTTTGGGTAGAGAACTTGGGTGATGGCGGAAGAGGGGTTACCATGTGACTTCTTTATTTCTGGATGTTTGTGATTGTGATTATCTACTGGATTCTCTCGTGTGTGCTGGAGTGATGTTTTCAAAAAATAAACTAGTTTAAATCCTTAACACTTGGCAGATTATCCTCAGACCATTAATTAAGACTCAGGTTCTGATCTTCTACTTTAGGACCAATCATCTTTTCACTGAAGTATGTCGCCTTTGAATTTCCATTTCTGAAGCAGGTGGGCTTGATTGTATGGACAGGTCCTCCTATGAGAATAGCTTAAAATGCCATGTAACATATAAAAACCATCATCTAGTAAGCATTAAAACTGACAAGATAGTAATAAAAGAATAAAGGAGAACACCCCTAAAGGAAGAAAAAGACCCTGCTTGCCCCCACCCTACCTCCCATAACCCCCTATACAACAGGGTTCTGAGAAATGGAGCAAAGTCTCTGTGAGTCCCCTACCCAGGGCACGGACAGGCAGGCTCGGCCTTTCCAGCTCTGTGGCCTGAGGTGCTGACTTTCCTACCATCTCCTTCCTCTTTAAAGTGTAAAGAAACATGTATAAACTGATTAGGATGTGTATGTATGGTGTACAATATATATGATGTAATGTATATTCCCTGTAGAAAAATTATAAAATGAGAAAGGCTAATGATGACAAAGTAAAAAGGATGGTAATTCTCACACCTGAGCTATTTTGTTGTGTTGTCTCCTAGTCTATTATAGATGCTCCTGGTGCTGGAACTCTCTCTCTCTAAGGTGATGAGCACAGAGCTCAGGGGCCCTAGCCCTGCTCTCTCCAGATGCCATTTCCCCAGTCAGCTCACTGTCCCCTTCCTGAAAGGGCTGCTTTGCACTTCCTCCCCCCTCTTCAGTCTCCTGCACCCCTCCCTGCCCCCCTTCCTGAGACAATGAGCTCCT
Organism: Panthera uncia; assembly: GCF_023721935.1. Taxonomy (NCBI): domain Eukaryota; kingdom Metazoa; phylum Chordata; class Mammalia; order Carnivora; family Felidae; genus Panthera; species Panthera uncia. The sequence continues at coordinate 11,078,912 of NW_026057580.1, forward strand.
TTGTTTCTCACTCTGAAAGAAGGACTCAAATGAGAACTGCACAGTCCTCCCTCCCCTCCCCCACATCGGCACCTGTGTCCTCACCTACTAAGTGATGGTGGAGGCGCCCCTCCTGTCTCAGGCTGCCCCTCCATTTGGGCACCTGCATCATCCATTTCCCCCTCTCTGCTGGCTCAGCCATTCCCCATACAAACATGCTGTCCTGACTCCTATGCAAAAACATGAAACACAACTAAAGAAATCAAAACAAAATCCTCCCATAAAAATCCAACACTTGTTTCCATGACTCTCACAACTCCTGCCCCACCTCTATGGCCTCCGTGCAGAACTTTCCTGACTCCATTTGTCACCCACCATGTTGTCTTTAGCAAATGTATAGACACAGAGTTTTAAAAAGTCTAATACTTCTGCAGTGCTTGAGGTCAAGTCAGATCCCCAATCTTCTATGTCCCCCTTTCCTGAATCTCAGAGATCACCCACACTAGTTCTTTCAGCTGATTCTCTGATTATTGCTTCTGTGCCTCTAAATAGCCTGCTTCTTGCACCCATTCTCTGGTTTTCAGGTTTATGCATCATCTTTACTGAATTTGCTCTTTCACACTCTCCCATATGCCCCGTATAATTATTTTATAACTTTGATTAGCTCAATGTGCACTGTTTGCATTTGTATGACCGTAAAGTGCTACTCACAACTGAGCATTTAGTAGACTATGATTACTTTACCTTTCCTGATTCAACTTATTATTTTCCCGAAATAAATACATATCTTATCCTTCATTTGCTTAGTGTCTGTTGTTCTCATTTAAATCCTTCCCAAGCTCCTCCTGGGTAAATCTTCATGAATCTATTCAAACCCATCCACTGTTCCACCTCATGTCTGTGCAGACGCCTGTCCAACAACCCTCAGTCCTTTCCCATGTGGACGGGATGCCTGCACACCTGGGGCAGGGCCAACAGCCGGACCCCCTCAGCTCAGCCTGGGTGCCCTCTGACTCTTTCCTTCTGGCCCCCTGTTGCCTGGAACCCACGTGCTCCCTTCTTTTGGTTTTCTCTGTCATTTTCCCCTTTGCCTAGTTGTATCCCATGGAGGGAATGTGGAAAGTAGACACTGACACTCTAAACATCTGATGTGCTTTTGGGCTACCCTCACCCTGATTCCCACGGTGATGGGATAGAGACTCTGTCCTGGACACAGTTGTCCTCGGGATTTGGGGACCGTGGGTCATGTCTCCCAGCTGCCAGTTCTGTGTTGTTGTGTCTGTAGTTTCCAAGGTGTCTGCTCCTCTACCCTCCTCCTGACATTTCATTGTGATGTGTCTTCGTGTGGGTCTCTTGTCATCCACTCTAGTTAAGAACTTGGGTAGGACTTTCAACATATGCGTTGCTCCCTGTCAACTCTGAGAAATATTCTTAAATTTTTGGAAACAAATTTTAAGAACCAAACAGGTCTTCTCTCCTCTTGCCTTTACCTTCCGACTGTACTACTTCAGGGAAGTACAACTGTAATCATCCACTTTACCGACTAAATTATTCATTTCTAGAGTCATCCTTTTAACTCCCAAGAGCTCTTTATTGTTCTAGGGTTGTTCACCAGTGTGTGTGGTTCAGATTCCGTTCCGTATGCCATATGCCTCTTACATTCTGTAGACATGATTGATTATAGTAGTAAGGGACCTGTTAGGTCTCTAGATCTCCTGTGATCTCTCCTCAAGACATCCTGAACTTTCTCCATGCAGCATTCATCTCAGGAGTGACTTACGTTTGTCTCTGTCATTTCTGCTAATGCCCACCTCCCACAGGACAGTGCCAGTGTTGTGTCACTAGGGGCTCACGCTTGTTCTTCATCTTACATCTGGAGTCAGGTGACATTGAGCCACTGGAAGCCTCGAGATGTATGATGTACACAGGATGATGGGCTTTAGTTTGATTTGAGCAGGTAAATCACACTGCCTTGTAACGTCCTCCTAGACTCTAAGCCTACCAGCCTCCCATCGCAGAACATTCTGGAACATTGCAACCATCCATTTGCATGGAGTAAACAGTCATACCCACCTCCTAATGGACAGGGAACCAAGGAAAGACAGTCATCAAGGCCTCTGCAAACTTTGTGGGTTGAATTCTGGTTCCAGTACCTCCTTATCCTCTCTGAGTCTCCCTTTCCCTCTCTGTGCAAAGGCGTCCCCTCTGGGATGCCCCATGGGTTTGCTTTGATGATTATCTTTTATCTTCTGTGTACATCACATGGTGATATTCTACTATTTATACTTCCCATTATCATATTGACTATAAGACTTAGATAAGTTCCTTTCTCTGTTTTTATAAACCACAATTCAAGAAACATCCCTGAAATATATTTTGAAAAATTTTTTAATGTTTATTTATTTTTTAGAGGGAGGGAGAGAGTGAGAGAGACAAAGAGATAGAGAACGAGCAGGAGCAGGATAGAGAGAGACAGAGAGAGGGAGACACAGAATCCAATGTATGCTCCAGGCTCTGACTCTCAGCACAGAGCCCATGCGGGGCTCGAACTCACCAACCGTGAGATCATGACCTGAGCTAGGACTGGACACTTAACCAACTGAGCCATCCAGGCACTCCCAGGAAAATATACTTTTGACAACATATATGATTATCTCCTTATGATAAACTCCTAAAGGAGGGGCACCTGGGTAGCTCACTCTGTTAAACATCAGACTCTTGATTTCAGCTCAGGTCATGATCTCTGGATTCCTGAGGTCCAGCCTGGTGTGGGGCTGCTTGGGATTCTCTTTCTCCTCTTTCTCTGCCCCTCTCCCTACTTCTGCATCCACTCTCTCTCACCTTTTCTCAGAATAAATAAACATTTTTTTAAAAAAGGATAAAGCCCTCAAAGAGAATGTCCATGTCATAGTATAAGCATATTTAAATTGTGGAGACACATTTCAGAAGAACTCTTTAGAAAATTTAAACTAGTATTCACTCCCATTGCTCTTTATGATGGTATATTTTCCCCACCCTCTGCTGGACACTCTCATAACTAACCTACTTTCATCTTTGCCAAGTTGAAGATACCAAGGTTTATTCCCATTTTTTATTCCACATTCTCATTTTTGTTTGTATTTACTTATTATCAATATAGTGTGTGACATTTTGTGTCTTCCTTTCCAAATTGTTCTCTAATATTTATAATTATCTTTTTCTTTTTTCTTTTCTTATTATTTGAGTGCAGCTTACACACACTCTTCCATTCCTTTCAGGTTTACAACATAGTGACTTGTCATATAATCCAGTAATTGCACTCTTGAGTATGTACTCAAAGAAAATGAAAACACCAATTCTTTTTTTTTTTTTTTAGTTTATTTATTTGAAAGACAGAGAGTACACAAGCAAAGGAAGGTCTGAGACATTTTCCCTGTTATTTCCATCAAGGGGCTGGAGGAGGAGGTGCACAGGGACACAGAAACCTCAGCAATGGCACCGGCTCCTGAGCTCTCTTCTCCTGCAATCCTGCCTCACCCCTGAGCCTGACCCCTGTGGAGTCCAGGGCTGCTCAGAAGCTTCTTCCTCTTCCCACTGACGCCCAGGCTTCTGCTCAGACATCTCCACCTGACTTACAGTCCAGACCCCACTCAGGCTTCTCAGTCAGAATCCACCTGAGAGCAGAGCAGTGGGGTGAGGGAGGGGGTGTCCCCTTACCTTCCACCCCACGTGAGGCCACAGGACTAAGGAGAGAAGACCCAGCTGCCTTTCTCCTCCTCAGCCAAGCCCTCCCTAGGGTCTCCTTCAGCTCCAGCACCTGGACAGGGACCCAGACACCAGGGGGCGCCCTCATCCCAGATGATGTTAAGAGTGTGAGGTTTTTTTTTTTCAGAAGCCATACTGATAGAACCTGTGTCCACCCATAGACAAATGGATAAGGAAGATGTGTGGTATGTACACATACATATAAATATGTACTGCCACTTGTGACAACATGGATGGACAAACAGGGCAGTATGTCTGCTAAGTGAAATGAATCAGACTGAGATAGACAAGTACCATATGATTTCACTCATATGTGTAATCTAAAAAAAAAAACAAAACAAATGAGTAAAGAAACAAACAGCAGAATCAGACCTATAAATACAGAGAACAAACTGATGACTGCCAGAGGGAAGGGGTTGGGAGGATGGGCACAGTGGGTGAGGGGAGTGGGAGACACAGGCTCCAGTTATGGAAGGGAACAGATCATAGGAATAAAAGGCACAGCACAGGGAATATCGTCAGTGAGACTATAACATCATTGTGTGGTGACAGATGGCAGCTACACTCTGGTGAGCACAGCATGGTGTAGACAGAAAGTGAAGGGCCCCTGGGTGGCTCTGTAGTTTCTCCAGTCATGATCCCAGGTCATGGAATCAAGCCCCACGGGACTGAACTGGCTTGAGATTCTCTCTCTCTCTCTCTCTCTCTCTGTCTCTCTCTCTCTCCCTCTACCTCTCTTCCCTGCTCTGGCTGCCTCTCTCTCAAAAAAAGAAAATGTATACAGAAGCTGAGTCACTGGGTTGTACACCCAAAACTAATGTAATCTTGTGTGTCAACTATATTCAAATTTAAAATATCTTTAAAAAGAAATTAATTAGGAAGAATAAACTCTAGGAGTGCCTGGGTGGGTCAGTCGGGTGGGCATCCGACTCTTGATTTCAGCTCAGGTCATGCATGATCTCATGGTTCGTGGGTGTGAGACCTCCATCAGGCTCTTCGAATGGGTGCGTCCTCTCCCATGGCTGCAACTGCAGAGAACAGATGCACAGTTACAATAAGGCATGGAAAGGCTAAGTTAGACCGGCAGAAACACAGACCCCTATACATGCAGATGTTCATGTGGGGTGTGGGGTCAGGGGAAAGACTGAGGTGCAAAAAAGAAAATTGGACGAGAGAGGAAAGAGATCCCACATAGAAATAAACAAAACATCCCAACATGGCATCAAGATCAGGGCATAAACTTGTCAGGCACCCATTAGGCATCAGGCACCACTGCCTGCACTTTGTTTCAAGACAAAGTCACTGAGGAATGAGGAGACTCTGAAGACTTGGAGGAACCAGTTTCATGAGATCAATGCTCACGGGAGGAGGAAATGTCCATCTCATCAGGCAGCTCACTACGACTGACCTCAATGTGACCCTGTACCTCACTGAGGATCTTGGCATTGTTTTCACTTGACACGAATGTGAAGGCCAAGCCCTTGGGCGAACTGGCCTGCTCAGGCCTCCTGGAAGGAGACAGAGGGTAGCACTGGAAGACCCCAAAGTAGGAAGACACCCAAAAGGAGGGACGAGGATGTAATGTACGAAGACATAGGAAATCAGGGGGTGGGAGGGGACACTGGGATGCCTGTGTGGGTGTGCAGCTTACCTGATCCAGGTAGGTGTGGGATTCCTCAGGCAGGTGGCAGTTGATGGCAGTGTTTACCTGCTCAATGTCCATACCTCGACCAAATAGGTTGGTGGCCACAAGAATTCATCATGAAAGGTCTTTAAACTATGGACACCAAGAAATCTTTGTCAGAATGAAAATTAGAAAAATGTTCACAGTCCTTTCTCTCGGGGGTCTCATGTCATCCCAAGGACACAAAACATCTTTCCATCTCTGACTCACCTCTCTTCCCAGGATGTCCCACAGTGGATGGCAATGGCTGGGAAGTTCTGCTCCACCAGGAGCTGGGCCAGGGCCATGTAACACTGCACAGACTTCACAAAAATCTCTGCCTGTGTGTGGAGAGTAGGGGGATGTGGGCCCACGGGTGTGTGTGTGTAGAAGAGAGAGACAATGTGCCAGAGTGGGAGATCAGGAAATACACCCTCTACACGAATCCCACTAATTCCCTCTTATTCCTCACTACATGATTCCTTCTTTTTTGCTCTCAGTATAACTTGCCTTTCTTTTCTCTCCTCTGGTTCTGATTTTCCTGAGTAGATGGGCCTCTGAGGAGATACAGAGAACAGTAACCAAATTTGGCAGACATGTTAGGAGACATGAATGAGGTACTCCATGACAAAAGGATAAATATTGGAAGTAGGGTCTGGAATGACCATGACCAATATTCCTCCTTATAAAACATTAAACCTAAGACCTACCCTAAATCTAGATTTAGTGTGAATAAGTTACACAATCGATAAGCTGAGAGAATGCTTCTCCTCAGGGAGTGATACAAGAAGAAATAAACACTTAAGAACCCTAACAGGGCCAATGTATATTGGGATATTTAAGAATTTAAAAGTCCTTCCAGATGGTTTTAAAAATTTATTTATTTATTGGGGCACCTGGGTGGCTCAGTCAGTTAAGCGTCCGACTTCAGCTCAGGTCATGATCTCGCAGTCCGTGAGTTCGAGCCCCACATCGGGCTCTGTGCTGACAGCTCAGAGCCTGGAGCCTGTTTCGGATTCTGTGTCTCCCTCTCTCTCTGACCCTCCTCCGTTCATGCTCTGTCTCTCTCTGTCTCAAAAATAAATAAACCTTAAAAAATATATATTAAAAATTTTTTTAAGTTTATTTATTTATAATGAGACAGAGAAGGATAGAGTGAGTATGAGCAGGGGAGAGGCAGAGACAGAGAGAATCCCAAGCAGACTCCACCCTGTCAATGCAGAGCCTGACACAGGGCTCCATCTCATAAACCATGAGATCAAGAGTCAGACACTTAACCAACTGAGCCACCCAGGCTCCCAAAAACACCAATTATTTTTAAAATATAGCTATTTTAAAATATGGAATTGAAGACAGAAGAAACAGCAGCCCGCACATCAGGAACTGATCCGACAATGACAGCTGGGCCTCAGTGTGGTTAGAAGCTGGCTGATGCCACCACTGGGCCATATTATTCTCCTGTGGGACATGAGCCACTAATGCAACAATCATGCATTAGTACAGCATCCATTCCATATGTAGATGGGCCTATGGATTGAATGTAACACAGGAGACAGTCAATGATGCTGTTTCAAGATCCAGTTTGCAAATAACCTCAGAGGAGGTACAACTTGTGTAGTTTTAATATAATGTCAAAGATGAACATCCATAATTATCTGAAAAGGTTATGATACATACTATTCTCCTATGGTCAAGGATGTAAATTTTTTTCATATACTTCAACCAAAACAACACAACAGATGCAGAAGCAAATCTTAACATCTAGTGGTCTACTAACGAGACAGACAAGAAAGAGACTTGCAAAGTGGAAAATGAAACAAAACCAGTGTTCTCACTGCCCCTTTTATTTGGGAAAATTGTTATTTTTAATAAAAACCATATTTCAGTTTTCATATGATTGCAAATGAATTTAAAAATATTTAAAACTGTTTTATTCCTACTATGGTAAATATTGATAGGTATAGCCCACAGACACAAACTTATCCCTGGGATCCTCGCTAATTTGTAAGACTGTGTAGATATCCTGAGAACAAACTATTGGAGAATCAATGACTCACACAGCTCCTGGGCCACGACTCAGGGAGACAGCGTGACAAGGAGCCCTCTGTGCAGTAGGTGAGGGCTAGGGGCAAAGCCCCAGGTCCCTGGGCCTGCCTCTCAGGGTCTCAGGCCCCAAGGCGGTGTCGCGTTCTGGGAAGCCCAGTGTTGGGGAGTTCCCATCTGCCCTGGTTTCACCTCCCTGCCACAACGTGTGTCAGGTCTTTTTGCCTGGATACTGATGATGCGGCCTCGGTTTGTACTCCTATTGGCGATGGGTTTACCAAGAAGCCAATCCAGTGCACCGCGGTTCCGGGGTGTAGTCTCTGCGCTCGCCTCCGGTTCCAGCTGCGACTCACATTCTCCCCAGACCCCGAGGATGCGGGTTGTTATGCCCCGAACGCTCCTCCTGCTGCTGTCGGGGGCCCTGGCCGTGACCCAGACCTGGGCAGGTGAGTACGGGTTCGGGAGGAAAGGGACTCTGAGGGGCAGGAGCGAAGAAACCGCCCGGCGGGGAAGCGGAACCCCCGGGGAAGCCGACTGTCCACCGCCCGGACCCAGACCTCCACCCGGGCCTCCCCCCGGGCTCCCCTCCCCCGTCCCTCCCGGACTCCGTCCTGCTCTCCCCTACTCTGGTCCTCCTCCCCCTGCCCTCTCGGCCGACTCCCCCTGGGACCCGGGCCCCTCGCGGGGAGGAGGGTCGGGCGGGGTCTCAGCCCCTCCGCGCCCGCAGGCTCCCACTCCTTGAGGTATTTCCACACCGCGATGTCCCGGCCCGGCCTCGGGGAACCCCGCTTCATCGCCGTGGGCTACGTGGACGACACGCAGTTCGTGCGGTTCGACACCGACGCCCCAAATCCGAGGATGGAGCCGCGGGCGCCATGGATGGAGCAGGTGGGGCCAGAGTATTGGGACCGGGAGACGCGGATCGCCAAGGTGCACGCAGAGATTGCCCGACCGAACCTGCAGACCGCCCTCCGCTACTACAACCAGAGCGAGTCCGGTGAGCGACGCGGGCCCGGGTCCAGGGCACGACCCCATCCCCACGGACGGGCCGGGGTCGCCCCGAGTCTCGGTGTCTGAGCGCAGCCTCGAAGCAGCGAGACTCCCAAGTCCCCCGACCGGGGAAGAGCCCGCGGGAGCTTTTAGGGGGTTTAGCTTTCGCTTTCACCTTAATCACTGCTGCTCTGGGGGCGGGGCGGGGACAGGGTCACACAGCATCCAGAGAATGCATGGCTGTGACATCGGGCCTGACGGACGCCTCCTCCGCGGGTACAGTCAGTTGGCCTACGACGGCGCGGATTACATCGCCCTGAACGAGGACCTGCGCTCCTGGACCGCGGCGGACACCGCGGCGCAGATCACACGCCGCAAGTGGGAGGTGGCCGGTGAGGCGGCGCGCTATAGGAAGTACCTGGAGGACACGTGCTTGGCGGGGCTCCGCAGGTACCTGGAGATGGGGAAGGAGACGCTGCTGCGTGCAGGTACAGGGGCCGCGGGGCCTCCCCGATCTCCCCTTCACCGGGGCTGGCTTCCCACAAGGAAGGGAAAATTTTGGACTCCGTTTCAGAACAGCTCTCCTCCCCGGGTGGGAAGAGGGACATCTGCCTCCTTGTTCATATTCCTGCTAGAGAGTGACTCACCTAGAGGGAGCTTTTCTCTCAAGGACAGACAGGAATCCACTCTCCCCAGCAGGGACTCAGGTTGAGCCCATCCCTGAAATAACCCATCAGCAGTTCCCTTTGACCCTGGCAGCCACCTTATGAACCATGACCTTCCCTCTCAAGGCCTTGTTCTCCATCTGAGAACATGTTTGGAGATCTGAGTCTGTGTTTGCTGAGTCATTCACCCTCCACCACAGTCAGGACCAAAGTGTGTTCCTCCCTTAGACCTGCAGCTTCCTACCCGGGCTTCTCTCCCAGATTCCAGAACATAACAAGGATCAGGAGATCCCAAAGGCTAGACTGCTGTCTGGGTTTTGTGCTTCTTCCATCCAGACCAGTGGTCCTATCCACCTCAGGATGGTCACGTGGATGCAGTTTCAGTGGCCCATAAAGCTAAACCACAGTGTGGATTCTCTGATTCTTCTTCCTCAGAATCTCCCAAAACACACGTGACCCGCCACCGGATCTCTGACCATGAGGTGACCCTGAGGTGCTGGGCCCTGGGCTTCTACCCTGCGGAGATCACCCTGACCTGGCAACGTGATGGGGAGGACCACACCCAGGACACAGAGCTTGTGGAGACCAGGCCTGCAGGAGATGGAACCTTCCAGAAGTGGGCGGCTGTGGTGGTGCCTTCTGGAGAGGAGCAGAGATACACGTGCCATGTGCAGCACGAGGGGCTGCCCGAGCCCATCACCTTGAGATGGGGTAAGGAGGGTTTGGGGTAGAGCCCCGTGTCAGGGAAAGCAGGGCCCTTCTGGAGAATTTCACAAAGTCAAGACTGAAGACAGAGGTCTGAGCCCCTCACCTTCCTTCCTTTTCCAGAGCCATCCTCTCAGCCCTCCATCCCCATCCTGGGCATCATGGCTGGTGTGGCTGTCCTTGTGGTCACTGTGGTGGTTGGAGCTGTGATCTGGAGGAAGAAGTTCTCAGGTAGGAACAGAGTGGGGGGATCTGAGTTCTCTTGTCCCGCTGGGGGGTTTCCTAGGTAGCACATTGTCCTGCCTGGTTCCTGGGAGGTTCCATCCACACACATGGACCTGCCCACTCTGGAGCCATTACTAACATTCACTCTGTAGCAAAGCACATGTGAAAATGAAGAACAGATTTTCACTTGGTAATTCTGGTGACGGGGACCTGATTCCCAGCAGTGACAGGACAGAGAGGAAGGTCCCTGCTCAGGACAGACCTCCAGAAAGTCAGGCGGTCCTGTGCTCCCCCACACCTCTTTTTTCATGTTTCCTGAGCCTGTCCTGGGTCTTCAGTCAGAATTCTGGAAACTTCATTGTGGACCAGGACTAAGAGGTTGCTCTAGGATCCCATGGCCCAGCTGTCCTAGGTTTGTAACATGATATTTTCTTCCCACAGCAGAAAAAGGACCGAGCTACTCTCATGCTGCACGTAAGTATGGAGGGGGTGATCCTTGAAACCCTGGGATAGTGTAGACAGGACCCCAATGGGGAGCTCACTCCCCCCACCCCCCCATAGCTGCTCCTTTAGTCTCAACTCCTGTGGCTCTGATCACATCCTGTTTGTTCTACCCCAGGCAATGACAGTACCCAGGGCTCTGATTCGTCTCTAATGGCTCCTAAAGGTAAGACTCCGGAGGGCCTGAAGTGGGGAGGTGTGGGGGAACTAGGGACATGTTGACATGTGGGGGGCTGTTGAGAATGTGGCACTTATGTGACTGATCTAAATCTGTTCATGATTAATTTTTTCACAGTGTGAGACCTGCTGCCCCTCAGGGACTGAGCAATACAGGATCTGTTCACACTTGGTGCCATCGAGATCCCCTGACTTTTTGCGGATGGTGTCAGAATGTGTCTGTGTTCCTATTAGCATATTGTGAGGACACAGGAGACTGGCCCCCCCTGCCCACCATGATCCCTCCCCGTACTGATTCGTGTTCCCTTTCTGACCTGCTTTCCTGTTCCAGCCGAGGAGGGGTGGACCATATCCATCCCCGTCTTTTTTTCATGTTGGACTGAGTACTTTCCTATTGAAAATGAGAATCCAGATATGAATTTGTGTTTTGTAATTCTTGGTATGTGGGCATGATGAGGTAATAAAAGAGAGGATTTGTATGGTTGGAACAGAAAATAAATGAAAGCACTGAGAACCTTCCAGAACCCGCATGTTTCCTGTGCCGTGTCTGTTGCAGGTGCGGACAGGAGAGGGCTGGAGGAGCCGAGCGGGGACGGGGCCTGGGTCCAGTCGGTGCTCAGTGCATAATTAGTGTGACGTGCTCACTCCTCAGCTGGGTCATGTCTCTGCTCCTTGTCCTTGCCCCTTCTGTGGAACCTTGTCTCAATAGGACCATGACTACAGGGACATGGACGTCATCTGTCACCAGGACCTTGTGAAGCAAGAGCTTCCTGTGACTGGGTCAGCCCAGGCTCCATCCTGGGTTGTGACCTCAGGCCCATCTTTTGGGTGTATTTTCTTCTTTGTTTCTGTGGAGCATCAGGCCTGTTCTTGCTCTTGTGTCTGAGTTCCTGTCTCATTCTTCCCGGGTGATCCCAGTGGTTACAGCACCAGGAGTCCTTTGGGCTGTCGTTCCCACAGGCCTAGGTGGCCCCTGTACACAGGAGTCTCTGTGGTTTGCAGAGATGAATTATCAGATTCATCCATCTCCTCCCTCTAGAGCTGTCTTCTGGATTATTCTTTACATCCTGAGGTAGACAGAGAGGAATCTGAGAGTTTCTCATCCTCTTTCAACTTCAGTTAGTTTCTACCTTCTCTGCCTCTCTGCCCCCTCTCCCTGCCCTTAGTTCTAGTGATGCTGGTGCTGGCTCCCATCCAAATTCATGGAGTTTTAAAGCACAGTCTCACATAGATTTCTATTTGGTTGGAGAAAAGGCCCCATAGAGCCTAAGTACAATGATTCTGAAGACAGGACTGTAACTCTGTGCTGTGCTGTGCTGTGCTGTGCTGTGCAGGGGAAACGCTGTGGGAGGGGGGAGCTGAGCAGAAAAAGGGAGGGAGGAGCAGCCCTGGGGGAAAAGTAGAGGCGGCACTGATGGTGAGGTGGGGGCACTTTTTGTGGGAGCTGCCACGGACTGGCTGTGCTGAGGCTCATCCAGAAGACAGAGATCCTCTCCGCTGACCAATCGTTCCACTGATAATGTCGTGTGCCACATGCAGGACCCGCTATTTTTTCATCTAAGACACCTCAGTAACTAAGAAGAGGCAAACGTGCTGGTCTTGTGGAGAATATGTCCTAGGGGTGAGGGGCAGACTCTACTTGACCCTGAAACAATGTGTGGATTGAGGACAATGACCCCATTGTGCAGTCAGAAATCCAAGTATAACTTTTGACTCCCCTGAAACCTAAGTACTACTATTGATAGGAAGTCTTCTTGAAAACACGAACAGTTGTGTAACGTATAGTTTGCGTGTTACATGCAGTATGTACTGTATTCTTACAATAAATTAAGCTGGAGAAAATAGTAAGAAAACATAAGAAAAAGTGCAGCAAGTCCACGTAAGTGTAAAAGTAAGTGTTAAAAAGTCCACATATCGGAGGACATGAGCAGTTCAAGCTGGTGTAATTCAGAGCCAACTGTATACTGTATTAATGTGGTAAAAAGGGGAAGGGTTTACATTGGAGGTTAGCAAAAAGGTGAAAAATAGTTTTTAATCTATAGAAAGCTTACAAAGAAATTGAAGAAGACACAAAAATGTAAAAATATTCCATGCTCCTGGATTCAAAGAACAAATATTGTTAAAATGTTGGTACTACCCAAAGCAATCTACATATTCAATGCAATCCCTATCAAAATAACACCAGCATTCTTCACAGAGCTAAAACCTACAATCGTAACATTTATATGGAATCAGAAAAGACCCCAAATAGCCAAAGTAATCTTGAAAAAGAAAACCAAAACTGGAGGTATCACAATCCCGGACTTCAAGATGTATTTCAAAACTGTAATCATCAAGACAGTATGGTACTGGCACAAAAACAGACACTCAGATCAATGGAACAGAATAGAGAACCCAGAAATGGACCCAAAAACATCAGTCAACTAATCTTTGACAAAGCAGGAAAGAATATCCAATGGAATAAAGACAGTCTCTTCAGCAAATGGTGCTGAGAAAACGGGGCAGCGACATGCAGAAAAATGAACTAGGACCATTTTCTTACACCATACACAAAGATAATCTCAAAATGGATGAAAGACCTAAATGTAAGACAGGAAACCATCAAAATCCTAGAGGAAAAAACAAGCAAAAACCCCTTTGACCTCAGCCACAGAAACTTCTTATGTCTCTGGAAGAAAGGGAAACAAAAGCAAAAATGAACTATTGGGACCTCATCAAAATAAAAAGCTTCTGCACAGTGAAGGAAACAATCAGAAAAACTAAAAGGCAACCAACAGAATGGGAGAAGATATTTGCAAATGACATATCAGATAAAGTGTTAGTATCCAAAATCTATAAAGAACTTATCAAACTCAACACCCAAAAGCAAATAATCCAGTGAAGAAATGAGCAAAAGACATGAATAAACACTTCTCCAAAGAAGACATCCAGATGGCCAACCGACACATGAAAAAATGCTCAACATCACTCATCATCAGGGAAATACAAATCAAAACCACAATGAAATACCACCTCACACCTGTCAGAAACATTAACAACTCAGGCAACAGATGTTGGCGAGGATGCAGAGAAAGAGGATCTCTTTTGCACTGCTGGTGGGAATGCAAACTGGTGCAGCCGCTCTGGAAAACAGTATGGAGGTTCCTCAAAAACTAAAAATGGAACTACCCTATGACCCAGCAATTGCACTACTAGGTATTTTTATCCAAGGGATACAGGTGTGCTGTTTCAAAGGGGCACATGCACCCCAATGTTTATAGCAGCACCATCAACAATAGCCAAGGTATGGAAAGAGCCCAAATGTCCATCGATGGATGAACGGATAAAGAAGATGTGGTATATATATGTGTGTGTATATATATATATATATACACACACACAATGGAGTATTACTCAGCAACCAAAAAGAATGAAATCTTGCCATCTGCAACTATGTGGAAGGAACTGGAGGGTATTATGCTAAGCGAAATTAGTCAGAGAAAGACAAATATCATGATTTAACTGATATGAGGAATTTAAGGTAGAAAAAGGTGAACATAAAGGAAAGGAAGCAAAAAATAATATAAAAACAGGGAGGGGGACAAAACATAAGAGTCTCTTAAATGTAGAGAACAGAGGGTTGCTAGATGGTTTGTGAAGGGGGGATGGGCTAAATGGGTAAAGGACATTAAGGAATCTACTTCTGAAATCACTGTTGTACTATATGCTACCTAACCTGGATGTAAATAAAAATTAATTAATTAATTAAAAATAAACTTGGGGCGCCTGGGTGGCGCAGTCGGTTGAGCGTCCGACTTCAGCCAGGTCACGATCTCGCGGTCCGTGAGTTCAAGCCCCGCGTCGGGCTCTGGGCTGATGGCTCGAAGCCTGGAGCCTGTTTCCGATTCTGTGTCTCCCTCTCTCACTGCCCCTCCCCCGTTCATGCTCTGTCTCTCTCTGTCCCAAAAATAAATTTAAAAAAATAAATAAATAAAAATAAACTATACACACACACACACACACACACACACACAAATTGGAGGCTGGTTGGTGCTTTGAGGAAGGTGACCCAGAGAGTTACCTGTGCTGGGATGGGGAAGGTGGCCAATTTACTATCAGAGTAAATCCTCACTGGGTAAAGCCTATCAGAGGGAGCCTCACTGGGAAGGTGACCTCAGGAGAGATGTGCAGGACACAAGGAATTGTTGAAGAGCATGTCTCAGGGAGTTCTTTCCACGCAGGGGGACCTCCAGTGCACATGCACTAGGTCAGGAGTGTGTCCTGTGTTCAAGGAAGAGTGAGAGGCCTCTGTGGCTGGAGCAGAGAGCATGTGAAATGTGGTCAGATGTTTATGCCTGAGGATTAGAAGGGTTTGGTTTTCTGAGTGAGATGTGAGTCACCAGATGGTTTAGAACAGATGATCCACTGGGTACTACTTCTCTTTAGCAGCATCTGTTTGCTGCTGTGCAGAATTGAGAGGTGAAGGGCAAGTGACCAGTAGGGCAACTGTGGGAAGCTAGTGCAGTGTTCCAGGAGGGGGATGACAGTTTTACATCTGAGGTATGAGGAGGGAAAATAATAGCTAGTGACTGCATTCTACTTAGTGTGTGTGTGTGTGTGTGTGTGTATTCTGGATACACTTAAAGATGGACTTTGCAGCATTTCCTAACGTATTAATTCTAGATTGGGAGAAGGAGGAATCAAGGATGCCATCCAATACTTCCAGACTGCAGGTAGAAATGAGGAGTGCCTTATATGGAAACAGGGAGGACTCTGGAAGTAGGACATTTAGGGAAGCTGCATCATAGGCACCCAATTTAGGAATGTCAAATCTGAGATTATTAGAAATGCACTTGAAGTTAGAAGCTGGATACAGAGTACAGGGTGGGAGAAATATCTAGGTTGGAGAGATACATGGAGGAGGTGACACCACATAAATGATGTTTAAAGCCTTCAGCATAGATGAGAGCACCAAGGGGGCGATGACCATAGAAGAGAAAGGAACAGGACCAAATCCTGGACTCCTCAGTGCTAAGCAAGCTGATCAGAGCACACCCAGAGCATACTGCACAGTTATGGTTCTGCGTCATGTAGATCAGGAGGCCCAGACTTTAGTGTGCATAGGAATTTCCTGGTCTTAGAAACATCTAGACAGTCTGGACTAAAGCATGAGATTCTGGGTTTATAACAAGGTTGTTGCTGCTATTGCTGGTCTTCAGATCATACATTGAGCAGCAAGCACATAAAGCAGGATTCTCACATGCCTGTGCATCAGCCTTCCCTGTGGGGCTTATTAAGTAAGTGATTCCTGAGCCCAAGCCCAACACTCTAAGATGGCAGGTCTGGGGAGAGGCCTGAGTATTTTGTAACAAACCCACAAGTAATCCTGGGCTTCCAACAGATAGGTAAACAGTAAAGTCATTGATGAGAGCCTTCATTGTGGGAAGGGGTCTTACATCCACATTTAAATGTTGTTGTTTTTTCTAGGAAGAAAAACACAAGATCTGCTGGGAGATACATATTTTCTCTCCCAAGGGGCACAGCCAGGTGGCAGATTGAGGAAGTGGTTCAACATAAAACCTCTGAGATACTGAGTGTATATCTTAAATGTACCACACAAAAGGAAATGTAACACCATGCAGCTCTTAGTTAATATTATGGTTGTAATCATCTTGCAGTATAGAAATGTATCAATCAAGGGTTTTACCCTTGAGCTTACACAATGGTGTATGTCAATTATACCTCAGTGAAGCTGGAAAAACATGTCTGAAATCATGCTCTCTGAAGCTATTCCCTACATAGATTTCTGACTTTTCATTATATATATATATATATATATATATATATATATAGTTACAGAGACTTAGGGATGGGAGAGAGAGAATATGGGGCCTTTTTCTATTTCAAGGAAAGTCACAAAACAGGCAGGAACAGAATCCACAATGGACCCTAGGTGGAGACCCACATACAATGAGGGCCCTGCCACTGGTTATAGATACAACTGTTCACACAACGGAGTCCCCTGACGTAGGACACTGGACCCTGAGGCTACAACTGCAATTGCTGCTGCCCCGTGCAACTGCATGACACCACTATCACCCAAACACCTGTGTCAAATGCATGGAGTGCTGTCCCAGCTTATCTGTCATGTCCTGAGTCAGAGTCTGAATGTCCAATGCAAGACTGTTTGGTAAAGTGGGTTCTCTTCACTGTGGATGGAGCTGGTCTCTCCCCTCCATCAAGACTTTTAAATTGTGGAAATCTTCTATGTGAGAAGACAGGTACAAGTTCTGAGCATGGAAATTGGGGGTCAGGAATGGGAAAGAATGACAAATTTCAACATTTGGAGCAGTGATCTGAGACTAGAACTTGATCTGGTACATTGTAGGTATCGGGTTGGATTGGACGATTGAAATATTTCAATGTTTTCCCTTGATAGTTGTTATGGGGTCCAGCTTTTGTCTACTTCTGTTCTGCTCGCAAATAAGCAGAGTACCATTGTTGGGTGATGAAGTGATTATTCAAAATGTCTTCTCCAGCCTTTGTCTCTTCCTAGGATTAAGTAACCCAAATCTGTAACACTTCAGATGATCCTTACGTATACACTGATACTTTATATTTCATTTTACATGTCCATATTTCTGGGAAGAGCATCCAATATGTTACCAGGTTTTATGTGACACCCCCCACAAAAGTCTAAAATATCATTCCAGCTTAGACACTGTGCTCCTCTACCTCTGGTCCACGAACAGCTAATCAAACTGTTTTTAGCAGATCCAATGACTTGATATACAGGCTCATTTTTGTCTTGGTGATTACCAGTCTGAGTCAGGATAAGGTTTCACTTTCAATTTCTGTCTCTATCTGTTTGTGGGCTGATGCACATTCACAGACCAGCGCTGGCTCACAGAAGACACAGATCACCATTGGTTTAGGTGAACCTGTATTCTACCACCTACTCTGGTGCTGGATAAATAGCAGAAATGAAACAATTGTGAATGGGGATCCTTTTCCATTAACACAGTAGACTAAGTTTTAAGGCTGCCTCTTCCTGTAAAAACAACTAAAAATGTAAAATGCATATATAAAGCACCCAAAAGAAGAATCAACAGAATAATCATTTAGGCCAAAATATAAATATTGGCAATAAGCCAGGGATGATAGTTGTTCCGAACCTTAGGGTATATTTCAAATCTAGAAAATCTTAGCTTACCTTCTCAAGTTCACGAACTTAATAGACAGGAAATAATGCCCGGAGCTTATTCATGTGAGGAGCATTAGAAACATCCCCTCCCTGAAAATATGGGAACCTAAGATTCATAGATTCACATCCTCAGAAAAAGGATCAAATCAAATCGGCTTTATCTTTAAGTACAAGAGTATTCTAAGGAGATTTGTTCTGATCTAACACAAAGTGAGCAAAGAGCTATTTCAAAGAATTTGCAAATATAGACTAATCTTTCTATGATTTGTAAGCCAAATTTGCTTTCTTATCTTGGGCCAAAATACCTTCTAGTCATCAGTTTAGTTAATAATTGTCCTGGATTGATAATGACTCAAAATTTAGTAAAAGAAACAAATTTTTCTAGAGGAATCTACATTTAACTTATGCGTCAAAAAATTTACACAAAGAATTGCACAAAGAAAAAGAGCAACTATGGGGCGCCTGGGTGGCTCAGTCGGTTAAGCATCCGACTTCAGCTCAGGTCACGATCTCGCGGTCCATGAGTTCGAGCCCCGCATTGGGCTCTGGGCTGATGGCTCAGAGCCTGGATCCTGCTTCCGATTCTGTGTCTCCCTCTCTCTCTGCCCCTCCCCCGTTCATGCTCTGTCTCTCTCTGTCTCAAAAATAAATAAACGTTAAAAAAAATTTAAAAAAAGAAAAAGAGCAACTGATAGCACAAAATGTAAAGTACAAATGGAAAAAAGACAGAGTTAACTTTAGAAAGAATAGGTAGTAAAGAGAAACTCATAAAACTTCAATATTGCAATCATAAGACATAAAATATAACATGACCAATATATGATATAAATATATGTAATTTGAATAAATATTATATGTATGTGTGACATAAAAAAAAATCACAAAATTGAAAATGTAGAGGGGTGCCTGGGTGGCTCAGTCAGTGAAGCATCCAACTTCTGCTCAATCACGAGCCTGGGGCCCACCACAAGTTCTGTGTCTCCCTCTCTCTCTGCACCTTCCCCGCTCATTCTCTCTCTCTCTCTCTCTCTCTCTCTCAAAAATAAACGTTAAGAGGTTTTTGGGAAGACGGAGGGGTAGGAGGATGCTGGGCTCACCGTGTCCTGCAGATCACTCAGATTCCACCTACACCTGTCTAAATAAGCCAGAAAACCGCTAGAAGACTAGCAGAACGGAGTTTCTGGAGCCAAGCACAGGCGAGAGGCCCACGGAAAAGGGTAAGAAGGGCGGCGAGGTGGTGCGCGCTCCACGGACTGGCGGGAGGGAGCCGGGGTGAAGGGGCGCCCCGCTGCCAAGCAGAGTCTGGCTTGCAAAAGCGGAGGGGCCGGACGGAGTGTGTTCTGACAGCAAGCGGGACTTAACATCTGGAAGGTTATAAGCTAACAGCTCTGCTCGGAGAGCGGGAGGGCTGGAGGACAACGGAAGGGAGAGTTGTTGAGCCCCCAACAACAGAGCGCAGCATGGCGGGGGAACAAAGGCACTCACCAGCGCCATCTCCCTCACCCATCTCCCAGCTGAAATCCCAAAGGGAACCAGTTCCTGCCAGGGAACTTGCTTGTACCACGCAAACACACAACGTTGTGCTTCTGCAGATCCATCCCTCTGGTGGCTGGTCTGACTCCCTCCCGGTGCCACAGGGTCCCTCCTGAAGTGGATCTCTGAAGGATAAGTGAGCTGAGCCTGCCCCTCCCGTCCCTGTGCACCTTGCCGATCCTCCCCAGATAAAATGCCAGATCCCCAGCACCGCAAGCCTGGCAGTGTGCCAGTACCCAGACAGGTGCCACACCACCCCACAGTGAATCCCGTCCCTAGGAGAGGGGAAGAAAAGGTACACACCAGTCTGACTGTGGCCCCAGGGGTGGGCTGGGGGCAGACATCAGGCCTGACTGCGCCTGGCCCACCAACTCAAGTTATTCAAGACAGCACACATCAACTGATGAATGAATAAAGAAATTGTGGTTTATATACAGAATGGAGTACTACGTGTCAATGAGAAAGAATGAAATATGGCCCTTTGTAGCAACGTGGATGGAACTGGAGAGTGTTATGCTAAGTGAAATAAGCCATACAGAGAAAGACAGATACCATATGGTGTCACTCTTATATGGATCCTGAGAAACTTAACAGAAACCCATGGGGAAGTGGAAGGAAAAAAAAAAAAAGAGGTTAGAGTGGAAGACAGCCAAAACATAAGAGACTCTTAAAAACTGAGAACAAACTGAGGGTTGATGGGGGGTGGGAGGGAGGGGAGGGTGGGTGATGGGTATTGAGGAAGGCACCTTTTGGGATGAGCACTAGGTGTTGTATGGAAACCAATTTGACAATAAATTCCATATATTGAAAAAAAAAAAAAAAAGACAGCACAGGGGAAGTGCCCTGCAGTTCCGCACGCCTCCAGGGACTATCCAAAATGATGAAACTGAAGAATTCCCCTCAAAAGAATCTCCATGAAATAACAACAGCTAACGAACTGATCAAAAAGGATTTAAACAATATAACAGAAAGTGAATTTAGAATAATAGTCATAAAATTAATTCCTGGGCTTGAAAACAGTATAGAGGACAGCAGAGAATCTATTGCTACAGAGATCAAGGGACTAAGGAACAGTCAGAAGGAGCTAAAAAATGCTATGAATGAACTGCAAAATAAAATGGAGACGACCACAGCTCAGATTGAAGAGGCAGAGGAGAGAATAGGTGAACTAAAAGATAAAATTATGGAAAAAGAGGAAGCTGAGAAAAAGAGAGATTAAAAAAAAAATCCAGGAGTATGAGGGGAAAATTAGAGAACTAAGTGATGCACTAAAGAGAAATAACCTACGCATAATTGGTATGCCAGAAGAGGAAGAGAGAGGGAAAGGTGCTGAAGGTGTACTTGAAGAAATCATAGCTGAGAACTTCCCTGATCTGGGGAAGGAAAAAGGCATTGAAATCCAAGAGACACAGAGAACTCCCTTCAGACGTAACTTGAATCGATCTTCTGCATGACATATCATAGTGAAACTGGCAAAATACAAGGATAAAGAGAAAATTCTGAAAGCAGCTAGGGGTAAACACACTCTAACTTATAAAGGGAGACCCATAAGACTCATGATGGATCTCTCTACTGAAACTTGGCAGGCCAGAAAGGAATGGCAGGAGATCTTCAATGTGATGAACAGAAAAAATATGCAGCCAAGAATCCTTTATCCAGCAAGTCTGTCCTTTAGAATAGAAGAAGAGATAAAGGTCTTCCCAAAGAAACAAAAACTGAAGGAATTCGTCACCACTAAGCCAGCCCTACAAGAGATCTTAAGGGGGACCCTGTGAGACAAAGTACCAGAGACATTGCTACAAGCATGAAACCTGCGGACATCACAATGACTCTAAACCCATATCTTTCTATAATAACACTGAACGTAAATGGACTAAATGTGCCAACCAAAAGACACATGGTATCAGAATGGATAAAAAAACAAGACCCATCTATTTGCTGTCTACAAGAGACTCATTTTAGACCTGAGGACACCTTCAGATTGAAAGTGAGGGGATGGAGAACTATTTATCATGCTACTGGAAGTCAAAAGAAAGCTGGAGTAGCCATACTTCTATCAGACAAACTAGATATTAAATTAGGGGCTGTAACAAGAGATGAAGAAGGGCAATATATAATAATGACAGGGTCTATCCATCAGGAAGAGCTAACAATTATAAATGCCTATGTGCCGAATACGGGAGCCCCCAAATATATACAACAATTACTCACAAACATAAGCAACCTTATTGACAAGAATGTGATAATTGCAGGGGACTTTAACACTCCACTTACAGAAACGGATAGATCATCTAGACACATGGTCAATAAAGAAACAAGGGCCCTGAATGATACATTGGATCAGATGGACTTGACAGATATATTTAGAACTCTGCATCCCAAAGCATGAGAATATACTTTCTTCTCGAGTGCACATGGAACATTCTCCAAGATAGATCACATACTGGGTCACAAAACAGCCCTTCATAAGTATACAAGACTTGAGATCATACCATGCATACTTTCAGACCAAAATGCTATGAAGCTTGAAATCAACCACAGGAAAAAGTCTGGAAAACCTCCAAAAGTGTGGAGGTTAAAGAACACCCTACTAAAGAATGAGTGGGTCAACCAGGCAATTAGAGAAGAAATTTAAAAATATATGGAAACAAACAAAAATGAAAATACAACAATCCAAACGCTTTGGGATGCAGCAAAGGCAGTCCTGAGAGGAAAATACCTTGCATCCAGGCCTATCTCATGAAACAAGAAAAATCCCAAATACAAAATCTAACAGCACACCTAAAGGAATAGAAGCAGAACAGCAAAGACAGCCTAAACCCAGCAGAAGAAGAGAAATAATAAAGATCAGAGCAGAAATAAACAATATAGTATCTAAAAAAACTGTAGACCAGATCAACGAAACCAAGAGTTGGTTTTTTGAAAAAATAAACAAAATTGATAAACCTCTAGCCAGGCTTCTCAAAAAGAAAAGGGAGATGACCCAAATAGATAAAATCATGAATGAAAAGGGAATTATTACAACCAATCCCTCAGAGATACAAGCAATTATCAGGGAATACTATGAAAAATTATATGCCAACAAACTGGACAACCTGGAAGAAATGGACAAGTTCCTAAACACCCACACGCTTCCAAAACTCAATCAGGAGGAAATAGAAAGTTTGAACAGACCCATAACCAGCAAAGAAATTGAATCAGTTATCAAAAATATCCCAACAAATAAGAGTCCAGGACCAGATGGCTTCCCAGGGGAGTTCTACCAGACGTTTAAGGCAGAGATAATACCTATCCTTCTCAAGCTATTCCAAAAAATAGAAATGGAAAGAAAACTTCCAGACGCATTCTATGAAGCCAGTATGACTTTGATTCCTAAACCAGAGACCCAGTAAAAAAAGAGAACTACAGGCCAATATCCCTGATGAATATGGATGCAAAAATTCTCAATAAGATACTAGCAAATCGAATTCAACAGCATATAAAAAGAATTATTCACCATGATCAAGTGGGATTCATTCCTGGGATGCAGGGCTGGTTCAACATTCACAAATCAATCAACGTGATACATCACATTAATAAAAGAAAAGATAAGAACCTTATGATCCTGTCAATCGATGCAGAAAAGGCATTTGACAAAATTCAGCAACGTTTCTTAATAAAAACCCTCCAGAAAGTCGGGATAGAAGGAACATACTTAAAGATCATAAAAGCCATTTATGAAAAGCCCACAGCTAACATCATCCTCAATGGGGAAACACTGAGAGCTTTCCCCCTGAGATCAGGAACACGACAGGGATGTCCACTCTCACCGCTGCTGTTTAACATAGTGTTGGAAGTGCTAGCATCAGCAATCAGACAACAAAAGGAAATCAAAGGCATCAAAATTGGCAAAGATGAAGTCAAGCTTTCACTTTTTGCAGATGACATGATATTATACATGGAAAATCCGATAGACTCCACCAAAAGTCTGCTAGAACTGATACATGAATTCAGCAAAGTTGCAGGATACAAAATCAATGTACAGAAATCAATTGCATTCTTATACACTAATAATGAAGGAACAGAAAGACAAAGAAAGAAACTGATCCCATTCAGAATTGCACCAAGAAGCATAAAATACCTAGGGATAAATCTAACCAAAGATGTAAAAGATCTGTATGCTGAAAACTATAGAAAGCTTATGAAGGAAATTAAAGAAGATATAAAGAAATGGAGGGGCGCCTGGGTGGCGCAGTCGGTTAAGCGTCCGACTTCAGCCAGGTCACGATCTCACGGTCCGTGAGTTCGAGCCCCGCGTCAGGCTCTGGGCTGATGACTCGGAGCCTGGAGCCTGTTTCCGATTCTGTGTCTCCCTCTCTCTCTGCCCCTCCCCCGTTCATGCTATGTCTCTCTCTGTCCCAAAAATAAATTAAAAAACGTTGAAAAAAAATTAAAAAAAAAAAAAGAAATGGAAAAACACTCCATGCTCATGGATTGGAAGAATAAATATTGTCAAAATGTCAATACTACCCAAAGCTATCTACACATTCAATGCAATCCCAATCAAAATTGCACCAGCATTCTTCTCGAAACCAGAACAAGCAATCCTAAAATTCATATGGAACCACAAAAGGCCCCGAATAGCCAAAGTAATTTTGAAGAAGAAGACCAAAGCAGGAGGCATCACAATCCCAGACTTTAGCCTCTACTACAAAGCTGTCATCATCAAGACAGCATGGTATTGGCACAAAAACAGACACATAGACCAATGGAATAGAATAGAAACCCCAGAACTAGACCCACAAGCTTATGGCCAACTCATCTTTGACAAAGCAGGAAAAAACATCCAATGGAAAAAAGACAGTTTCTTTAACAAATGGTGCTGGGAGAACTGGACAGCAACATGCAGAAGATTGAAACTAGACCACTTTCTCACACCATTCACAAAAATAAACTCAAAATGGATAAAGGACCTGAATGTGAGACAGGAAACCATCAAAACCCTAGAGGAGAAAGCAGGAAAAGACCTCTCTGACCTCAGCCGCAGCAATTTCTTACTTGACACATCCCCAAAGACAAGGGAATTAAAAGCAAAATGAACTACTGGGACCTCATGAAGATAAAAAGCTTCTGCACAGCAAAGGAAACAACCAATGAAACTAAAAGGCAACCAACGGAATGGGAAAAGATATTTGCAAATGACATATCGGACAAAGGGCTAGTATCCAAAATCTATAAAGAGCTCACCAAACTCCACACCCGAAAAACAAATAGTCCGGTGAAGAAATGGGCAGAAAACACAAATAGACACTTCTTTAAAGAAGACATCCGGATGGCCAACAGGCACATGAAAAGATGCTCAACGTCGCTCTTCATCAGGGAAATACAAATTAAAACCACACGCAGATATCACCTCACACCAGTCAGAGCGGCCAAAATGAACAAATCAGGAGAGTATAGATGCTGGAGAGGATGTGGAGAAATGGGAACCCTCTTGCACTGTTGGTGGGAATGCAAATTGGTGCAGCCACTCTGGAAAACAGTGTGGAGGTTCCTCAAAAAATTAAAAATAGACCTACCCTATGACCCAGCAATAGCACTGGTAGGAATTTACCCAAGGGATACAGGAGTACTGATGCATAGGGGCACTTGTACCCCAATGTTTATAGCAGCACTCTCAACAATAGCCAAATTATGGAAAGAGCCTAAATGTCTATCAACTGATGAATGGATAAAAAAAATTGTGGTTTATATACACTATGGAATACTACGTGGCAATGAGAAAGAATTAAATATGGCCCTTTGTAGCAACGTGGATGGAACTGGAGAGTGTGATGCTAAGTGAAATAAGCCATACAGAGAAAGACAGATACCATATGGTGTCACTCATATGGATCCTGAGAAACTTAACAGAAACCCATGGAGAAGGGGAAGGAAAAAAAAAAAAAGAGGTTAGAGTGGAAGAGAGCCAAAGCATAAGAGACTCTTAAAAACTGAGAACAAACTGAGGGTTGATGGGGGGTGGGAGGGAGTGGAGGGTGGGTGATGGGTATTGAGGAAGGCACCTTTTGGGATGAGCACTGGGTGTTGTATGGAAACCAATTTGACAGTAAACGTCATATGTTGAAAAAATAAATAAATAAATAAATTTGATAGAGAAGGAAAAAAATGTCTATTCTGGTCTGCTGAATAGTAAAAGTAAATTTTGTTTCTTGCTTTTTCTCCTTGATTTCTATGTGTTACTTATATATTTTGGATATTAACCTCTTATCAGCTAATGGGTGGCAATTGTTTTCTCCCATTCTGTAAGTTGCCTCAACATTTTATTGGTGATTTTATTTGCTGTGTAGAAGATTTTCAGTTAATGTACTCCCACTTGTTTACTTTAGCTTTTGTGCCCTGTGTTTTTGGTATCATATCCTCACAATCATTGATAATACCAATGACATGGACTTTTTTCCCTGTTTTTTCCCTAGGAGTTTTACAGTTTCACTTCCTATATGTAAGTCTTTAATCCATTCAGGTTAATTTTTGTCAGTGATGTATGATATAAATGCAGTGTCATTCATCTGCATGCAGATATCCAGTTTTCCATCACCTTTTACTGAAGAGCCTATTCATTCCCCATTGCGTGTTGTTGGTACCCTTGACAAAGATGAGTTTACCATATATGTGGGGTTTCTGGGCTCTGTGTTGTGTTCCATTGTTCTATATGCCTGCTTTTATGCCAATACCATACTGTTTTGATTGCTGCAGCTTTGTAATGTAGTTTGAAATCAGGAAATGTGATGCCTCTAGATCTGTTGTTCTTTCTCAACATTATTTAGGCTATTCAGGGTCTTTTGTGCTTCCTTATGATATTTGGAATAGTGTTTTCTATTGCTTTGAAAGCTGCCATTGAGGTTTTGTTTGGGATTGCATCGAATCTGTGATCACTTTGACACTATGGATAATTTAACAGTATTAATTCTTCCAATCCATTAACATTGGGTATGTTTTCATTTATTTGTCTCTTCTTAAATGTTTTTCATCAGAGTCTTCTAGTTTTTTGTGTGCATGTCTTTCAATGGTTAATATATTCCTAAGTATTTTATTGTTTTTTGATGCTACTCTAAATGGTTTGCTTTTTGAATTTCTCTTTTACATATTTTGTTGTTAGAATATAGACATAACTTATTCTTATATATTGATTTCAAATCCTGCAACTTCACTGAATTTGTTATTAGTGCTAACATTTGTTGTTGCTGGTGTTGTTGGGAGACTTTAGGATCTTCTATATATAAGATTATATCATAGTCAACACATGGAAACAATGTAAAATGGAATATTAGTCAACCATGTAAAAGAAGGAAATCTTGCCATTTGCAACATGGAGGGACTCTGAGGACATCATGCTAAGTAAAATAAGTCAGACAGCAAAAGATGAATAGCCACATCATCTCACTTACATATGGAACCTAAAAACAGCAACAACAACCAACAAACAACACCCTTCAAAAAAGAAACAAAATATTGTGCTCATGATTACAGTGAACAGATCTGTCGTCGCCAGAGGTGGGAGTGAAAGGATGAGTGAAACAGGTGAAAGGGGTCGAAAGGTACAAATTTCCAGTTATAAAAGAAACTGTGGGGATGTCATGTACAGCATGGTGACTATAGTTAACAATACTGTATTGTATATTTGAATATTGCTAAGAGAGTAAATCTTGAAAGAAAAAAATATATATCATCTGCAAACAGTGACAATTTCCCTTCTTCCTTTCCAGTTTGGATGCCTTTTCTTTTCCTCGCCTATGTGCTCTGGCTAGGACTTCTGGTACGATGTTGAATAGAAGTGGTGAGAATGAGCATCCTTGTCTTGTTCCTGATCTTGGAGCAAAGGCCTTTGCTTTTCACTGAGATGATGTTAGTTGTGGGCTTGGCATTATGACCTTTATTATGTTGAGGTACATTCCTTTTATATCCTAGTCATTGAGAGTTTTCATCACCCCAGGCATAAACCCCACTTGATCTTGGTATATATTCCTTTTAAAAAGCTTTTGAATTTGTATTGCTGGCATTTTGTTGAGAATTTTGGCATCTTTATTCATCTGTGGTATTGGCTGTAATTTTCTTTTCTTGTAGTCTATTTGTCTGGCTTTGCTACGGGGATCATGTTGGCTTTATTGAGTGAATTTGGAAGTATTTCTTCCTCTTTAATATTTTAGAAGATTTTGAGAAAAATGGTATTAATTCTCCTTTATGTTTAATAGAATTCACCAGTGAAGTCACCTGGGGGCTTTCCTGTGTTGGGAAATTTTTTATTCTTGGTTCAATCTCCTACTAGTAATTGGTCTATTCAGATTCTCTATTTTTTTTTTCATGATTCAGTCTTTCTGACTTTTATGTTTTAGTATGTCTAGGTGATCCAAAATATTTGTTGCCATATATTGTCTTGGTATAGTCTTATGATCATGTGTACTTTTGTGGAATCAGTTCTGTATTTTTGTTTATAATTTTACTCACTTGAATCACCTCCATTTTTTTCTTAGTGCATCTAATGGTTTGTCAATTTTATTTATCTTCTCAAAAAACCAACTCTTCATTTCACTGACCTTTTCTAATGTGATTTTAGTTAATATTTCATTTATTTCCATTCAGATATTTATTATTTTCATCCTTCTACTAACTTTGGGCTTAGTTTGTTCTTCCTTTCTTTGTTCCTTGAGGTGTATTGTTAGATTGTTTATTTGTGATATTTCTTAACATAGGCATTTATTGCTATAAACTTTCTTCTTAACTGCTGATTTTGCTACATCTCTTGGAATTTGATATGCTCTGTTTCCATTTTTGTTTATCTCATACTTTTTAATTTCCTTTTTGATTTAGGCTTTGACCCATGGTTATTCAGGTATGTGTTGTTTAATATTTGTTACTTTTCCAGTTCTGCTATTGTTACTGATTTCTAGTATCATACCATTGTGGTTGGAAAAGATACTAATAGGATTTCAATGTTCTTAAATATGTCAAGACTCCTTTCATGATCTACAATATGAGCTATCCAGAATAGTGTTCTGTGTGCCCTTGGGGAGAATGTGTATTCTGCTTCTGTTCAATATAATATTCTGTATGTGTCTGTTAGAGCTCTAGTTCAAGTATAATATTTTCTTATGATTTTATGTCTGGATGATCGTCCATTGTTGAAAGCGAGGTATTGAAGCCCCACTATTTTTGCATTGCTGTCTATTTTTGCAGTCTGTTCATGATTGCTTAATATATGTAGGTTATCTGACTTGGGATACATATATATTTACAACTATTATCTCCTCATGGTGAATTGACCCTTTTTGTGATTATATAAGAACGCTTCTTTGTTTACACCTTTTGTGTGATCTTAGTTATTCCTGAACTCTTTTGCTCTCCACTTGCATGGAATACTTTATCTGTGCCTTCACTCTGAGTCTATGAGTGTCCTTAAAACTGAAGTAAGTCCCTTGTAGGCAACAGGCTTTTGTTAATCTACTCAGTCACTCTATATCTTTTCATGGGAGGATTGAGCCTTTTCACACTTAGTGTTGATAGGTAAGAACCTACTATTAATTTTTTTCTGTAGTTCCTTTGTTGCTTTCTTCCTCCCTTCTGCCTTCCATTGTGAATCGCTGATGTTTTGTAGTATGATGCTTTGGTTATTTTCTCTTTATCTCTTGTGTATCTACTATAGGTTTCTGTTCTGTGGTTACCATGACGCTTTCATACTCCATCCTTCAGTCCTCATATTCTGTCTTAAGCTGATATCAACTTAACTTCAGTTGCATAAAAAACCTCTACACATTTATTCTTTCGTCCACATTTTATGTTGTTGATGGAATAATTTACATGGTTTGCTATGGTGTACTCATTAACCAAGTATTATAGCCATAGTTATTTTTAACAGTTTTGTCTTTTAACCTTTGTAGTAGAATTAAAATGATTTACCCTTCACCATACAGTACTAGAGTATTGTGACTTTGAGTATTTATTTACCTTTACCATTGAATTCATACTTTCATATGTTATCATGTCATTAGTGTCTTTTCCTTTGTGTTTGAAGAAATCCATTTAGCATTTCTTGTAAGACAGGTCTAGTGGAGATGAACATCCTTGGATTTTGTTTGGGAAATTTCACCGCTCCTTCATTTCTGAAGTACAGTTTTCCTGGGTAAAATATTCTTGTTTAGCAGTTTTTATTTGAGCACTTTCAATATATCAAACCCACTCTCATGGCCTATAAGGTTTCTGTGTTAATATCTTCAATCTTGTGAGCTTCCTTAAAATAAGCATTTTGAATTCTTTTTAAGGTAACTCACAGATCTCCATACCTTTGGGATCAGATGCTGGAAAATGACTGTGTTCCTTTGGTGTGTCCTACTTCCCTGGTTTTTAGTGTTTTGGGGATTTCTGTTCATGCGTATGTATTGAAGGAGTAGTGATGTCTTCCAGCCTTTTCAGACTGGCATCAGTGGGAAAGACTTTCATGAGAAGGTGGTGTAAGAATACTGTCTGAGTGGATGCAGCCTTTCGGTTCTGGGAAAGGGGCAATGGTTTAGTCTGTGTGCCGCTCCATCAGCTGAGATCAACATCTACAAAGACCAAGTGGGGTCCTTTGTTGGTATGGCTGTCACCTGTCTGTGATGGCAGTGGAAACTGGGACCATTGGGGTCCTCAGTAGAAGGCTGCTAGAGTCTTCCCCTCTTATTGCCTGTGGGGAGAAGTTGTAGTCAAGGGGATTCCTTCCAGTACCAGGTCTGGTGTGCTGACACTCAGAGTGCAGTGGAGCTGGGGTGTACAGAACCAAGAGAGAACTGGGAGCCTGGGACCCAGGAGCTATTTCTGTGGCAATGGCTCCAGGGTCTGAAGTCTGGACATGAGAAGATCACCCACATAACCAGATACTCTGTGGCTTACAGTAGTGACTCAAGCTCTAGGGAAGGAGCAGGACACAGCAGTGGCAAAGGCCCAGAGCTAACAGGGTATGGGAATGCCTGAGACTCAAGGGACATGGCCCAGAAGAGCATACCTCAGTGATGGGGGGGTGGGTCAAAACCTCACCTTAGGTCCTGTAGGTGGGACACAAAGCATTAACACTATGGTCCCGGTGATGGTGGGTCAAAGCTGTGACTCAAGACCCAGTAGGCAGGACACAGAGCAGTAGCAACATAATGATGGTGGGTCAAATCCCCAATTTAGGTGCATGGAGTGGTGCACAGAGCACCTATATAGGTCAATCCTCCCATTCAGGACTCAGGGGGAGGGGTGTAGAATAGCAGCTGCATGGCCCTGGTTAATTTGTAGGTCAAACCTCCAACTCTAGAGCAAGGAGTGGAGCACAGTGCAGCTGCATCTCTAGCCCTTGTAGATAGTGAGGTTCTGTGGTATCCTAATCCCAGAAATTGGAGCAGAGCAGGGACTTGGGCTCCTGGGGACAGGTCTCACCACAGCGAGAGCTCCAGTGCTGGGAAGGAGATGAAGTGGCAGGGACTCCGGGCAGCTCTATCAGCTGGGTTTAGCAATTGGTCAAAATGTGGGGGTCCTTGGTAGTAAAGGGTGCAGATGTACAGGTGAGCAGGCTGGCTGGAGTCCTCATGTTCTCTTCTCCCTGCAGGTGAAATCTTCCAGGGAGCATTTTTCTTAGTACTGAGCTGCTCCAGACTGAAGTATGGGGTGACACAGGAAAAATGTTCCCCGTGCATTTCTATGCATCAGTCCTTGATTTTTGTGCTCCACAGGGTTCTTCTATTTCCTTGCGATAGTCCAGAGCTTTCCCAAAGCCATTGTCATCAACTTGTGGTTATTTATTTATTTTTGCATTGATGCTTTTATAGAAACAAGGATGGGGATGCCCATGTGGCTCAGTTGGTTAAGCACCTGACTCAGCCCAGGTCATGATCTCCGCAATTCGTGAGTTTGGGCGCCAAGTCAGGCTCTGTGCTGACAGATTCTGTGCTTCAGAATCTGTGTCTCCCTCTGTTTCTGTTCCTCCCTCACTCATGGTCTATCTCTCTCTCTCTCAAAAATAAAATTAAAAAAATTATAGAAGCAAGGGTATACCCTACTTATTTGTTTGTTTACTGTCATATTTTTACATTAATTTTTTGTTTTTGTTGTTTTTCTGGAGAGTCAAGCATTGGGAGCTCCAAGTCTCCATCTCTCAACTTCAGCTTAAACATCTGTATGACCATTGCCTTAACGTCTTTGTCTAGTAGGTTTGCCATCTGTTCTTTCGCAAAGATTGATTTTTTTTTTCTTTCAATGGGTCATACTTTCCTGTTTCTTTGTATGCCTTGTTATTTTGGTTTTTCTGAAAACTGGACATTTGATCTTATGTGATAACTATGGAAATCAGACTCTCCCTTTCCCCAGAGTATGCAGAGTTTTTTGGTTGCTGTTTTTTGCTTTTGTGTTTTGGTCATTCTGTTGTGTAGAGTGTCTCTGTGCCAGGAATTAACATAAGGTGTAAACTTAAGAAAGTCCCAGATCAGGGAGGGGCCAAGAAAGCAGGGCAGCATGGAAGTTCTTGTCTTCTTTCATCCCTAAAATGCAGCTAAATAAGCATCAAATCAATTTGTACAACTAGAAAATTGATCTGAGGATTAACACAACAATCTGCATAACTTGAAACACAGAACTCTGTAGGTACATGGCACAGAGAGATGAACTGGGGGAAAGAGAAGCCACAGAGTATAGGGAATGGTATTTGTGGAGAGAGGACAGGGAAAGGGGGGAGAGTACAGCTAAGGCACTCCTCCCAAAAGTAGCTGGAGATAAAGAGAAAGAGTGGAAGCACCCACAATTGCCTGAACAAGAAATGGAGAAAGGAGAAAGGAGAGGGTTTCAATATCATTAGGACTCTATAAATAGGACAGAACAGCATCGGAAATTCCATAGTCCAATACCTGAAAGTTCTCTGGTGGGCAGGATGAATCCTCAGGAGGTGGCAGTGAGATCCAAGGGGTACAAGGGCCACACAGGGAGAAGCGGTTCCCTAATACCCTGCTAGGAGGGCATTTGGTAGAGACTGTAGAACCTACAGACAAAGATCCCAGCAGAGCCCAGAGAACACAATTGCTGGTAACGGAACAAAAACTCCAAGGGGCGGTGAAACCTGACTTGGGTTGTGTGTTGTGATCTACCATAATCCCTGAAATGCTGCTGCTGTGACATCACATGAAATTATTCTGGAGCAAGCCATCATCTAGTTACAACCTCTGAGCCCCTATAGCAGCATGATCACAAGAACATTCCTAAGGGGCAAACTGACATCTGGCCATTGCTCCACAAGACCCTCCCCCAGTGGGTCAGAGCAGTTCCAAGCTCCAGGGCCCTCAGAAGTGAGGGGTTTGGAAACACAGCCTCATCTGAAATAAAATTAGGGAAGGAGGTGCCACCTGGCATCCTGATGGTTTGGACACAGACAGTGTAGAAACAGGGAGTGGAAAGAAGCCAGAGACAATGGAAGGATGCTTGATTCCCAGTGTGGTAGAGCACAGAGTTCTGATGCTAGAGACTGGGAAGCTGGGAAATTAAGGCAAAAGAGCATGATATAAGAATTAGAGTACTCAGTGACTCATTAAAAAGGAATAATATCCCAATCATAGGAGGCCCAGAAGATGAAAAAAAAGAAAGAAGGGTAGAAGGTTTATGGGAGCAAATCATAGTGGAAAACTTTTCTAACCTGGGGAAAGACACAGACGTCAAAATCCAAAAAGTACAGAGGGTTCCCATTAGATTTAACAAAAAACTGACTATCAACTAGGCATATCATAGTGAAATTCACAAAATACACAGACAAGGAAAGAATTATGAAAGCAGCAAGGGAGAAAAGTCCAGTTCAGGTTCACAGCAGACCTATCCACAGAAACTTGGAAGGCAAGAAAGGAATGGCAGGATATACTCAATGTGCTGAATGGGGAAAATATGCAGCCAAGAATTCTTTATCCAGCAAGGCTGTCATTCAACATAAAAGGAAAAATAAACAGTTTCCCAGACAAACAAAACTAAATGAGTTTGTGACCACTAAACCAGCCCTGCGAGAAATTCTAGGGGGACTCTCTGCGAGGAGAAAAGACAAAACAAACAAACAAAAAGACCAAAAACAACAAAGACTAGAAAGGATCAGAGAACATGACTACTCTAAATGTCAATGGACTAAACACTTCAATCAAAAGACATAAGGGAACAGAATGGATAAGAAACAAGATCCATCTATATACTGTCTACAAGAGACCCATTTTAGACCTAAAGACACCTTCCAATTGAAAGTAGAGATAGAGAACTATCTATCATGCTGATGGTCGCCAAAAGAAAGCCAGAATAGCCATACTTATATCAGACAATCTAGATTTTAAAATAAAGACTGTAATAAGAGATGAAGAAGGGCATCATATCATAATTAAGGGGTCTATCCACCAAGAATATCTAATGGTTGTAAACATTTATACCACAACATGAAGCATCCAAATATATAAATCAATTAATCACAAACATACAGAAACTCACTGATAATAATACCATCATATTAGGGGACTTTGACACCCCACTTACAACAATTGATAGATCATCAAGGTAGAAAATCAACAAGGTAACAATGGCTTTGAATGACACGCTGGACCAGATGGACTTAATGGATATATTCAGAACATTTCATCTTAAAGCAGCAGAATACACATTCTTCTCAAGTGCACATGGAACATTCTCCAGAATAGATCACAGACTGGGTCACAAATCAGCCCTGAACAAGTTCAAAAGGATCGAGAAATTATCTTGCATATTTTCAGACCACAATGCTATGAAACTCAAAATCAAGCACAAGATAAAATTTGGAAAGACAATGAACACTTGGGGATTAAAGAACATCCTTCTAAGGAATGAATGGGTTAACCAAGAAATTAAAGAGGAAATTAAAAAGTACATGGAGGGAATGAAAATGATAACACCACAGCCCAAAACCTCTGGGATGCAGCAAAGGTGGTCATAAGAGGGAAGTATATAGCAATACAGGCCTTCCTTAAGGAAGAAAGGTCTCAGATATACAACCTAACCTTACACATTAAAGAGCTGGAAAAAGAACAGTAAATAAACCAAAAACCAGCAGAAGAAGGGAAATAATAAAGATTAGAGCACAAATCAATGCTATCAAAATAATAATAAAAAAAAACAGTAGAACAGACCAGGAGATGGTTTGTTGAAAGAATTAACAAAATTGATAAATTCCTAGCCAGAATGAACAAAAAGAAAAAGGAAAGGACCCAAATAAATAAAATCAAGAATGAAAGAGAAGATATCA
Source organism: Panthera uncia (assembly GCF_023721935.1). Classification (NCBI taxonomy): domain Eukaryota; kingdom Metazoa; phylum Chordata; class Mammalia; order Carnivora; family Felidae; genus Panthera; species Panthera uncia. The sequence goes on from NW_026057580.1 coordinate 11,113,600, forward strand.
CAACCAACGTTGCAGAAATGCAAACAATAATAAGAGAATATTATGAGCAATTATATGCCAATAAGTCGGGCAATATGGAAGAAATGGACAAATTCCTAGAAACATATAATCTACCAAAACTTAAACAGGAAGAAATAGAAAATTTGAACAGACCCATAAACAGTAAAGAAAATGAATTCGTAATCAAAACTTCCTAAAAATGAAAGTCCAGTGCTGGATGGCTTTCCAGGGGAAATTCTACAAAACATTTAAGGAAGAGTTAGTTCCTATTCTTTTGAATCTATTCCAAAAAAAAAAAAAAAATAGAAATGAAAGGAAAACTTCCAAATACATTTATAAGGCCAGCATTACCTTGACCCCAAAACCATTCAAAGACCCCACTAAAAAGGAGAACTATAGACCAATTTCCCTAATGAACATAGATGCAAAAATTCTCAAAAATAAACTAGCCAATCAGATCCAACAATGTATTAAAAGAATTATTCACCATGATCAAGTGGGATTTCTACCTGGGATGCAGGGCTGGTTCAATATCCACAAATCAATCAATGTGATACATCACATTAACAAAGAAAGGACAAGAACCACATGATCCTCTTAATAGACACAGAGGAAGCATTTGACAAAATACAGCATTCTTTCATGATAAAACACCCCTTGAAAGTAGGAACAGAAGGATCATACCCAAAGATCATAAAAGCCATATATGAAAGACCCACCTCTAATATCATCTTCAATGGGGAAAAACTGACAGCTTTCCCCCTGAGGTCAGGAACACAACACGGATGTCTACTCTCAGCACTATTATTCAACATAGTATTGGAAGTCCTAGCTTCATCAATCAGACAACACAAGGAAATAAAAGGCATCCAAACTGGCAAGGAGAAAGTCAAACTTTCACTCTTTGCAGATGACATGATACTCTATATGGAAAACCCAAAAAATTCCACCAAACAAATTGCTAGAACTGATTCATGAATTCAGCAAAGTCACAGGATATAAAATCAATGCACAGAAATTGGTTGCATTTCTATACACCAATACAGAAACAGAAGAAAGGGAAATCAAGTAATTGATCTCATTTATAATTGCACCCAAACCCATAAAATACCTAGGAATAAGCCTAACCAAAGAGTTGAAAAACCTACACACTGAAAACTATAAAAAGTTTATGAAAGAAATGGAAGAAGGCACCAAAAAGTGTAAAAATATCGCACGCTCCTGTATTGGAAGAACAAATATTGTCAAAATGTCAATATTACCCAACGCAATCTACATATTCAATGCATTCCCTATCAAAATAACACCAGGATTCTTCACAGAGCTAGAGCCAACAATTCCAAAATTTGTATGGAACCACAAAAGACCCCAAAAAGCCAAAGTAATATTGAAAAAGAAACCCAAACAGGAGGCATCATAATCCCAGATTTTAGCCTCTACTACAAAGCTGTAATCATCAAGACAGTATGGTACTGGCACAAAAACAGACACATAGACCAATGGAATAGAATAGAGAACTCAGAATTGGGCCCACGAATACACGGCCAACTAATCTTTGACAAAGCAGGAAAGAATATCCAATGGAATAAAGACAGTCTCTTCAGCAAATGGGAAAACTGGACAACGACATGCAGAATAATGAACCTGGACCACTTTCTTACACCATACACAAAAAATGAATTCAAAATGGATGAAAGACCTAAATGTAAGAAAGGAAGCCACCAAAATCCTAGAGGAGAAAGCAGGCAAATTCTCACTCCACACTTCTTTGACCTCACCCACAGCAACTTCTCACACAACACGTCTCCAGAGGCAAGGGAAACAAAAGCAAAAATGAACTATTCGGACCTCATTAAGATAAAAAGCTTCTGCATGGTGAAGGAAACAATCAGCAAAGCTAAAAAGCAACTGAAAGAATGGGAGAAGATATTCGCAAATGACATATCAGATAAAGGGCCAGAATCCAAAATTGATAAAAAACTTATCAAACTCAACACCCAAAAAACAAATAATCTAGTGAAGAAATGGGCACAAGACATGAATAGACACTTTTCCAAAGAAGACATCCAGATAGCTAACAGCATATGAAAAATTGCTCAACATCACTCATCATCAGAGAAATAAAAATCAATATCACAATGAGATATCACCTCACACCAGCCAGAATGCCTAAAACTAACAACTCAGGCAATGACAGATGCTGGCAAGGATGTGGAGAAAGAGGAACGCTTTTGTATTGCTGGTGGGAATGCAAAGTGGTGCAACCACTCTGGAAAACAGTATGGAGGTTCCTTAAAAAAATAAAAACAGAAGTACCCTACAACCCAGCAACCACACTACTAGTTATTTATCCAAAGGATACAGGTGTGCTGCTTCAAAGGGACACATGCACCCCAATGTCTATAGCAGTGCTATCCACAATAGCCAAAGTATGTAAAAAGCCCAAATGTCTATCAGCAGATAAATGTATAAAGAAGATGTGGTATATATATGTATATACAATGGAGTACTACTCAGCAATCAAAAGGAATGAAATCTTGCCATTTCCAACAATGTGGATGGAACTAGAGTGTAGTATGCTAAGCGAGATTAGTTGGTCAGAAAAAGACAAATACATAACCTCACTCAGATGTGGGATTTGAGATACAAAACAGATGAACATAAGGGAAGGAAAGCAAAAATAATATAAAAACAGGGAGGGAGACAAAACAAAAGAGACTCAAATATAGAACGCAAACTTAGGGTTGCTGGAGTGGTTGTGGTTGGAGGGATGGGCTAAATGGGAAAGGGGAATTAAAGAGGACACGTGTTGGGATGAGCACTGGGTGTTATATGTAGGGGATGAATCACTGGATTCTACTCCTGAAATCATTATTGCACTATGTGCTAACTAACTTGGATGTAAATTTTAAAAACATACATTAATTAATTAATTTACTAATTAATTAATTAAAAGAAATCAGAGAAGCTGGGGAAAAAAAAGAATGTCTCAGATCATTTATGAGACTGTACCATTCCTTGGGCATGTGTAACTTGAATGTCCCTGTACTTGCAGTTGCCTTTCGATGTTCTTAGTCCTTATATGCTTCCCCCCACCAAATGGAAAAAAGGGAAAATGAAGCGGGGGATAGCCCCCAGGTCATTAAATACCCTTGAAGTTGCTTCAACCAGAGGAGAAAGGGTTTGTCATATTGGTGGTGGGAGTTGCAAACATGTCTGCTTACATCTTTGCTGCATCCCCTTGACCAAAAGCAGCAAGCAGCAATAAGAACACTTATTCCTAATGTTTGGAGGATACTGTCCTAATTGCTCACCTTAGCTTCCACAAGCTGTGTTCAAACTGCTGTAGGAATCACTCTGGGTGCCTGCAACATGCCTAGGGTCAGGGGATGGTAGCCTCATCTATGGTGCCAGGCTGAAAATGACTGAAATCAACTGCAATTTACCATCCAAGCCTTCCACCTCCCCCCCACCCCCCCCCCACAAGTTGCAAACCTTCAATAAACTCCAGATTTCCAGAATAGTTCTATCAGACAGATTCCACCAGTGCACCTGTCATCCAGGTGGAGATGTGGATTACTGGGGCCTCCTGCTCCACCATCTGCCCTGACACCACTTCTTCACAGTCAGTCTGTGTGACTTAGAGATTCTAGTGGATTTACCATATATCTTATTATCGGGTTTTTTTATTACAGCTTTACTAAGATCTTATTCATATGCCAATCACTGATTTAAGTGTACAATTGAGTCGTTTTTAGTATATTCACAGAGTTGTGCAACTATCACAACAACCAATTTTAGAACATTTTCATCACCCCTAGAATAAACCTAGTACTCATTAGCTGTCACTCCCCATTTCTCCCATCTCCTTTCCCCCTGCCCCAGGCAACCATGAATCTACTTTCTATCTCTGTATAATTGCTTATTATGGACATTTGTTAATATTGGATTCATACAACACATGGTCTTTTGTGACTGAGTTCTTCCACACAGCATGTTTTCAGGTGCATTCATGTTGTTATTATGGTGATAATTTGCATTTCCCACAGTGAAGAAGATAAAGCACATTTCCATATCCATGTTTATTAGATTTCTTCTTTGTTAACGTTCACATTCATCCACTTTCCCATGCTCACAGTGTTACTGACCACTTATAGAATGGACTCCTGTATCTCCAAATGTTCCCTTGCCTTCTGGCTTCCATTTGAGTTTGGCAAATGGGAAGCATTAGGTCATTTATTCACTAAGTAGTCTATGTTATGTTCACTGATCTGAGCAGTGTTTACGTATTCTGTGTACTAATCCTTGGTGATAACATGTGTGACCAATAATTTCTCCTAATATGTGGTTTGTCTTATCACTTTTTTAAATGATGAACAGTGTAATTATTTTTAAGCTAATAACATATAGGAATTTTTCTCTATTGCAAATGTCTTCTGTGTTCTGTTTAACAAATTCTTTCATAAGTCATAGTCATAAAGATATTTTTCTGTAATATTTTCTGAAATATATAGGTAGATTTTAATTGATTTGTTTTTGCACATGTATGTTGTGAAGAAATGTTCTAATTCATTTTTTTCCTTCATGAATAGCCAATATTCAATTCACTTTTAATTGAATTGTTTTATATACTCATCTCTTTCTTCATGGTGTGGCAATTTTGTGCTGATTATCCCAGCTCTACAATTTGTGTTTCATTAGATAAAGTAAGGCCATAAATTTTATGTTCTGACATTGATAGTGTCTTTGCAACTTTTTAAGTTTGAGGGCACTTTTCCAAGTTTCACAAAAAAAGTGTGACCTCAGCTGGGAACGTGCATGTCAGGTGACTAGATATTTTGCTGCTCTGGGTGTGTCCCTGAATGATGGTGAAAATGCCATGAGTATTGATTTGGGGGTTAAAAAAATTTTTAGCAACTAGGCAGATTTGCAAATATAGAATCTGTGAATGATGAGGATTGACCATAAATGAGCTTTCTGGCCAAATTAGCAATGTCTCTGATAGATACCAAGAGGCTGAGCATGAGAGAGGTGGGGGTTGCTATGACGTTCCATGGCTGGCATGGTCAGATATTCAATAAATTAAAATCCCAATAAGTAAAGAAAACCTCAAAATCTAAAAACCTCAGGCACCTGGGTGACTCAGTCGGTTAAGCGTACAACTTCAGCTTGGGTCATGATCTCACGTTTCTTAGGTTTGGGTCCCTATGCTGACAGCTCAGAGCCTGGAGCTTGCTTTGGAGTCTCTGTCTCCCTCTCTCTCTGTCCCTTCCCTACTCAAGCTCTGTCTCTCAAAAGTAAATAAACATTGAAAAAAAATCTTTTAACTCAAAGGGTTTAAATTCTTTTATTTTCATTTCATTTCATTTCATTTCATTTTTATTTATTTTTGAGAGAGAGAGAGGGAGATTGGGTGCAAGTAACTGAAGGGCAGAGAGAGCGAGAGAGAGATTCCCAGGAGGGGGAGAGGGAGATAGAGAGAGAGGGAGAGAGAGAGAGAAGTGGGGCTCACCCAAAGTAGGCTCGAGCTCACCCAATGTGGGATTCAAACTCACGAACCATGAGATCATGATCTAAGCCAAAGTCAGATGCTTAACAACTGAACCACCCAGGTGCCTTCAAGGGGTTTAAATTCTTAAAAATCCCAATCTACATTGGCTCTGTTAGAGTTCTTAAATGTGTTTATTTTTTTCTTCTATCACTCCCTGAGGAGAAGAATTCTCTCAATTTACTGACTGTGTAACATAGTCATACTAAAACTACTCCCAGGATTAGGGTACCTCTTAGGTTTAATGATTCATACATAACAGGAATATTGGTCGTGGTCATTCTAGGCCCTACTTCCAATATTTAGCCCTTTTTCATGGAGTACCTCATTCCTGTCTCCTATCATATCTGCCAGATTTGTTACTGTTCTTTGTATCTTCTCAGAGGCCAATTTTGCTCAGGAAAATCAGAACCAGAGGAGAGAGAGAAAGAGTAAGTTATACTGAGACCAAAAAGTTACCATGTAGTGGACAGTAAGAGGGACTTAGCGGGCTTCATGTAGAGGATATACTTCCTGAAATCTCCCACTCTGGCACATTGTTTCTCTCCCCTCCACACACACCCATGCACCCGCATCCCCCTATTCTCCACACACAGGCAGAGATTTTTGTGAGGTCTGTGCAATGTTGCATTGCCCTGGCCCAGCTCCTGGTGGAGCAGAACTTGCCAGCCATTGCCATCCACCATAGGATGCCTGGGGAAAGAGGTGAATCAGAGATGGAAAGATGTCTTGTGTCTTTGGTAGCAAATGACTGTGAGAAAGGACTGTGAACATTTTTCTAATTTCCTTTTTGACAACAGCTTTCTTGGTATCAGTAGTTTAAAGATCTTCAGTGATGAATTCTTGTGGCCACCAACCTATTTGGTGGAGGCAAGGACATTAAGCAAGTGAACACTGCCATCAACTACCACCTGCCTGAAGATTCCCACACCTATCTACATCAGGTAAGCTGCGCACCAACACAGGCACCCCAGTGTCCCCTCCCACCCCCTGATTTTCTATGCCTTCATACCTTACATCCTCATCCTTCCTTTTGTCTGTCTTCCTACTTTGAGGTCTTCTAATGTCACCCTCTGTCTTCTTCCAGGAAGCCTGAGCAGACCACTTTGGCCACAAGAGTTTGGCCATCACATTTGTGTCAGATGAAAATGATGCCAAGATCCTCAGTGATGTGCAGGATCACTTTGAGGTCAGTAGTAGTGAGCTGCCTGATGAGATGGACATTTACTCCTCCAGTGAGTATTGATCTCAAGAAACTGGCTCCTCCAAGTCTTCAGAGTCTCCTTGTTCCTTAGTGACGTTATCTTGAACTATATAGTTCAGGCAGTGAGTGCCTGATGCCTAATGGGTGCCTGACAAGTTTATTCCTCCCATCTTGATACCATGTTGGGATATTTTGTTTATTTCTATGCGGGGTGCCTATCCTCTCTCAATCCATTATTTCTCTTTTGCACCCCAGTCTCTCCTCTGACCCCACCAAACACCTGCATGTATAGGGGTCTGTGTTTCTGCCAGTCTCACATAGCCTTTCCATGCCTTATTGTAAGTGTACATGTTTTCTCTGCAGTTGCAGCCATGGTTGAGGACTCACCCATCGTGTTGGAAGGTGACAGTCTGTCCTTCTTCAGGAGATGACAACAGGCATGGGGGTGAAGGAGACACCACTGCCACCTACCCCTGACAACCCCCAACCTCCACCCTATGGCTTCCCTATTTTGTGTCACCACCTCTTCTAAACCCCCAACTCCTGATTTGTCAGAATTTTTTCAAACAATATTAAAATGAACCACACACACATCGGTGGTATCTGCAAGTGACTGAGTTTAGGGTGAGATTATTTTAGGGCACAATTCAGGGTTGGTTTCTGTAAGGGCTTGGAGCTCATGGACTGTGATATGGAAATGGGTCTGAGGGCAGAGAAAGTGGTTTTCTTTTCTTGTAGTGTTTTGTCTGCTTTGGGGATCTTGGTAATGCTGGCAATGTAGATGAGTCAGGAAGTGTTCTCTCCTTTTCAATTTTGGAAGACTTTGAGGATACTGGTGTTTATTCTTCCTGGAATGTTTGGTATAATTCTCCAGTGAAGCCATCTGATCTGGGATGTTTCTGTTTTTTGATTACTGATTCAATCCTCTTACTGGTTATGGGTCTTGTTAGGTTTCTTCATTATTAAGTCTTTATAGGTTGTCTGTTCCTACAAATTTGTCCATTTCACCTTGGTTTTCTAATTTTTTCATGTACACTTGTTATTTCAGTGTTGCTTTTCCCCTGCATTAATTGTTGGCTTTTGATTGTTAAACTATTTTACTTCACAAAATGTGTAGTTTTTTTAAGCTATGCAATTAAGTTTTTCAAAGAATGTAAAAATTGACAGAATATCCATGACCTACTAATAAAATTGGTGTTTTTACAGTTTATTTTTTCTAATTAATTTCTTTTAAAAATGTTTCAAATTTGAATATAGTTGACACAAGATTACATTAGTTTCAGGCATACAACACAGTGACTAACCTTCTGTCTACACCATGCTGTGCTCACCACCGTGTAGCTGACATCTGTCACCACACAATGATGTTACAGTCTCACTGGCGATATTCCCCATGCTGTGCCTTTTATTCCTATGACCTGTTCCTTCCATAATTGGTCATAATTCCTATGACCTGTGTCTCCCACTCCCTTCACCTATTTTTCCCAACCTCCCACTCCCTTCCCTCTGACAATCATCAGTTCATTCTCTGTATTTATATGTCTGATTCCGCTGTTTGTTTCTTTATTCATTTTTGGTTTTTTTAGATTCCACATATGAGTGAAATCATATGGTATTTGTCTTTCTCAGTCTGACTTACTTCACTTAGCATACATACTACCCTATTTGTCCATCCATGTTGTCACAAGTGTCAAGATCTCATCGTTTTGTGGCTGCATAATATTCTATCGTGTGTATATGTATATGTGTGAATATGCCACGCATCTTCCTTATCCATTTGTTTATGGGTGGACACAGGTTGTATCAGTGTGGCTTTTGAAAAAAAAAAAACTTCACATTCTGAACATTATCTGGGACAAGGGCGCCCCCTGGTGTCCAGGCCCCTGTCCAGGTGCTGGGAGTTGAAGGAGACCCTAGGGAGGGCTTGGCTGAAGAGGAGAAAGGCAGCTAGGTCTTCTCTCCTTAGTCCTGTGGCCTCATGTAGGGTGGATGGTAAGGGGACATCCCCCACTGCTCTGCTCTCAGGTGGATTCTGACTGAGAAGCCTGAATGGGGTCTGGACTGTAAGTCAGGTAGAGATGTCTGAGCAGAAGCCTGGGCATCAGTGGGGAGAGGAAGAAGTTTCTGAGCAGCCCTGGACTCCACAGGGGTCAGGCTCAGGGGTGAGACAGGATTGCAGGAGAGGCACTCTCAGGAGCCAGTTCCATTGCTTAAGTTTCTGTATCCTTGTGCACCTCCTCCCTCCAGCTTCTTGATGGTAAAACAGAGAAAACCAAAAACTAGAACCATTTCCTTGGACTCCTAGTTCTAAATGTTTCAAAATTCAGTTAAACAAAAATCCCCTCTTATTTGGAAATAGCATCTCAATGTCTCTATAATACTCTACAGTGTAGATGTGCACACTGGGGTTGTAGGACTAAGATGACAGCTTCCCTAAAACCCCTTCCAGAAAGTATAAAAGGGGTTCCTGAGGTGGAGGAACAACCTGGTGCCCAGAACTCCCTCTCCCATGGCATGTGAGGCCCAAGTGACACCTGGTGTGAGTGCATTCCTGCCCTACATGGGTCAAGAGTGAACCCACACACTTCATTTAACACCCAGTCTAAATGGGATTGCTCCCATATATCCGGGGATATAAAAGGTCCACACAGTAGAACTGAAACCCAGTCACTCCAAACCTCCTTGTCCCATTGATGGAACCCAAGTGAGAGCCCCAAACCCTTGTGCCTCCCCTAGTCATCTCTCACAATCACCACCACCATCTGCCTGGAATCCATCAGGACTAATGTCATTAAGTCCTTTTCCTCACTTGTATCGATCACACATGCTCCCCCAGACATTCTATACTCTCTCTCGACAAGGCTTTGCACACCCCTATTGTGCCTCCTCCCACGCCCCCTCCCCAGCTGCTGAACCTTCCACTGCGCCCCCTGGAATTCTCAGCCCATGATCAGCAAGTGTCCAGAGTCCTTTCTGGATGTTCCCTCAAGTCACAGCTCTGACAGAAACCGGGTCTCCCTGAGGACACAGCTGCCTGTGCAGTCCTCTTCCAAGGGGTGATTCCTTCCCATGGTTCTTGCACCTCTGGGCCAGGAGGAAGGTGGACCTTCATTGTACCCAACCCCCATTCTCATTCTTATTTCTCTTAATGACCCTGTTTCCTAATTCCCTGAGCAAACTGAATACATCAGAGGACAGTATTTGCTGATTTCTACACCACCTACTCATGTGTCGGCATCTGCACCCACATGATGGACTGTCCAGTCCTGTAGCACAGGTTGCCCATCCATGGTTGTGCCAGTCAGAGCCAGTCCCCTGCTGTGGCCCTCAACCTTGCCCCTTCTTGTCTACTTACAGGTATTGCTCCAGTGTTCTTCTCCTTTTATCATTTTTATCATCAATCTTTGTTCCCAACCAGACTATTGTGGTGGCCATGAGAACACACATCCCTGACCCTCAGCTTGAGGGGCAGTAACTGATCCAGGGTCCTGGCTCTGTGCACTCAGATCTGATGCCATGTTTGCTCTGAGATGATACTTCCTGTGGAATTCCCCCAGCCAAGGCTTGTGAACAGCAAGGAAATGAAGACAGGACTCTTCCTCTTCTGGAAGCTGACCTAGGCTCCAGGGTTCCCTGACACTCTGATGAACTCGCTTTACTCTGCACTGGGTCTAGGACTCTTCCAGCCAACCTTTCTTCTCTTTCTCCTTCCCTTGAATTCAGACTTGCATCAGGATTTGGTGTACTCCCAGCCTTTCTGGCTACTTCTCCATTTTCCTTACAAGGGTTTCTCTTAACAAATTACTCACATTGTAATACCGTATTGGTGCCTGCTCCTCACAGGACACTACACAAGTCGTGTCAGGAATGGCCTGACAATGCAGGCAAAAGGATGGGGATTTGGGACTAGCTCACCCACTGTCTGACAAGCCAAGAAGACACTGTCCAGGCTGGTAGGTGGGACACAAATGGCAACTAAACTACTACAGATTTTACTGGCTCTGACCTGAGAAAATGTCCTTGTTGGGGGAAGGCGATGGCAGGTGTGATGATAGAACCTTTGAAAAACAATGGGGAGAGTGGTGCCTATAGAAACAGTGGAGTTGGCAGGTTATTGCTAAGCTGTATTGATGCCTCACAGAAAGGTAATGACAATCTGAAGACAGTTAACAGGCAGTTAGTGGCTAACATGAGACCCTCTGCCGTATCTTATGGAGGCATTCATGTCCTGTAGAGGAAGGGCAGATAAAGTTGAATGGCATCTGAAGACATAATTGTGAGAGTCACAGAACTCCAGAGACATGTAGACCCTCAGCCACAGCAGACCTGTGATGTAAAATTCAAGGTCCTGGTGAATAAAACCTAAGATTCTGAAACCCAGATGTTATCCCAGTGGATGCCCTTCAGGACCCTCTCGAGAAGCAGAGGAGGCTTGTCCTTATCTAGTAATGGTTATCACTTCCTGTGATGGAACATAATGCAGGAGTCTCACCCCTAGGATCCAAGTGATATCCATTCAGGAGCTTTGCAAGAACTAACCAGCATGTAGATGTAGGAGCATGAGCAGCACCTCTGCCTTGGATTTTGAGGATGCTTCATCAAGGGGTCAGACTGTCAGGCTGGGTAAGGAAAAATGCATTCACTGAGGGCACTTTCTCAGGACATGAGTTCATCTAGGTACCCAGGGCTTGGGGTAATCTTACTGTTGACGTTGCTCTGCATAGACTGGGAAAATTGATGTCTAATTCAAAACAAGGTAGACATGACTTTGTTGCCCCAGTAGAAACACAGTAAAGGGTCAGATAAAGAAGCTGAAGGAAATGGACATATGGAATGGAGGTGTTTTGTGAGGCCAGAAGACCCACCAGAGGATTATCTTCCACAAGAGGATCCAAAAGACTCACCTTTCAAAAAGCCATCACCAATGTGCTGGCAAGAGGAAACAGTGCATCACAAATACATTTGAGGTAATTTTCCTCTACAGGGAAGGTGTCATGGCAGGAAAAGCCTTAGAATTGGCTCATTAATACCACTGGGGATGATATGGCCCTAAAGAGATAGATATCAAGTAGTGGGAGTGCCATGACAGGCATAATGGATGAAGGACCTCCAATAAGTAGCCCCTGGTTATTCAGTTTTCCCTCAGCTATTCAGTCAAACACTAATGTAGATGCTGCTTGGCAGGGACTTTGAAGACATAAGTAAGGTCTCAAACCAGTTGACCTTAAAATAGGGAGATTACCCTAGGTTGCACTGAGCTAATCAGGTGAGTTTTTTAAAGTTCTTGGTTCTTCCTGAGCAAAAGGATTCAAAGTGTCAGAGGGATTCGATGTGAAGGGGTTCTCTATTGTTGCTGAAAGTGGAGGGGCACAGTGGCCAACATTTTTTGTAGGCACTAGGGACCATTCCAGCTGGCAAGGAAATGGGAACTTCAGCCTTATAACTGTGGGAAACAGAATTCTGCCACCAGGTCTGTATGAACTTGAAGGAGAAATTCACCTACAGATAAGAACACAGCTTTGTGAAACCCTGAAGAGAGAACCCATCTACGTCATGCCTGGATTTCTGACTACAAAACCGTAGGGAAATTAATGGGTGCTGGGGCACCTGGGTGACTCAGTCAATTAAGCATCTGACTCTTGATTTCAGCTCAGGTCACAATCTCAACAGCTTGTGAGTTCGAGCCCCTCTTCAGGCTCCACGCTGATAGTGCAGAGCCTGCTTGGGATTCTCTCTCCCTCTCTTTCTGCCCCTCCCACCCTCTCAAAATAAATAAATAAACTTTTAAAAAATTAATAAGTGTCCCTTAGAGCCACTAACTTGTGGTAATTAGCTCTGTAGTAATAGAAAATGAATACACAGGCTCACTATGCAGCAAATCAGCACATGGCACTTTTTCCACTGAAATGAATGTGAACTACCATGCACACTAGTTGCATGAAACCAAACCCTTCCTGACTTTTTGGTGTATTCCATTTAGTGATTTTTATGTGATACAATTAAGTTCTAATACAGTCATATTTCATTCATGCATTCAACAACAATTAATTTAGAGCCTACTATGTTCCAGGAATGGCTTTATATGCTGGGGATACAGCTTGCACCAAAATAACCTGAAGCCCCTGTGCTCATGTGCCCTACATTCTAGAGGCTTCCCAAGAGTGAGACAGGGCCATCAGAGAATTTTCAGTGAACACATGATGTGACCTGACTCACATTAGCAGGATCAATGACCCCTGAGGGGAGAAGAGTTGCAGGTGGCAGGTGATGCAGGACACCAGGGCCACAATCCAGGAGGGAGAGGGTGGTGGAGACTAAGGGGAGGAGAGGGCCTGAGGGGTGGGAGAGATAGAGAGAAGGGTTATAGACACAGGGTGAGGAAAAAAACAGAGGTAAAGAATTCTGAAGCTGTGGAATTCTCAGATTTAAATATGTTGCTTTACAGATTTTTAGTGTCTCTATCTACAGGGCGTAGCAAGATATTCTTTGCATCTAGTATTTACTATACTCTGGGGCTGCCTGAAAACCCATTGCTTCCTTATGATAATTAGGGTAAGGAAAACAATGCCAACTGCCCCAATAGTATGCACATAACTTAGGTATTAATTCACACACAGGAAATACGTGAACACTGGAGAAGGGCATTTGACTGCACTGAACACTTACAACTTGGGAGGTGATTAAAGCCTGTCCACTCTTCCAGCGGAAATATACAGAACAATTGTGCATCCATGGACTGAAGAAATGTCCAGGACTCACACACATAATCTTGGGGCTATGGAATGAAGGTCATGTTAAAACACAGGAGTCACTGATATATTGTTTGGGAAAACTGAAGAGCTTTGTGAGCCTGACTGCTGTGCTGGATGGTCACTTTTCTGTAGGGTGGGGCCAAAATCACTTTTACAGATAGATTCCTGATGTTCAGGGGTTGCCAACATTGTGCTACCGTTATAGTTCATCAACATAAAGGAAACAGGCCTCAATAGGAATCTATAGCTGGTGCATCAGACCCAACTTGTCCAGGTGTAAAGAGAAAACCCCTGTTTATCCCTCTCTGTTACCAGGGCTAGTTCACTTTCTGTGTTCCCTGAAGATGAGTTCCCTGAAGATGAGTTTTCTTCTAGAAGAGTCCCGAGAAAGAGAGGTGAGGGGTGGGAGGTAAGAGAGTCCAGTTCAGAGAATGTTCCGTAAAGGACTGTAAAGGAAAAGGGGCTGAGCCCAGCCTGTGGGTCTCTCTCTGGTTTCCTCAGGCAGCCCCTGGGCCAGGACTCAGGAAGACAGGATGACAAAGTCATCTGACCACAGTGCACAAGGAGAGGGGTCAAGGCAAAGTCTCAGAACCCCCGGGAGGGCCTGGCTCTCTGAGTCCCCTCACGAGAGCTGTATCTGGCACAGAGAAGCCCAATGTAGGGGAGTCCTCATCTCCCCTGGTCTTACTTGCTCTCACAGCCTGGGTCAGGCCCTCCTGCCTGGATACTGATGACGCGGCAACAATCCACACTCCCATTGGTTTTTCGGTAGTTAGGAAGGAAGAAACCTGGACCTCTTCCCCACCTGAGTTCTTGTTGTTCTAGAGCACACCTCCAGCAACTCTACTTCAAGCAATCTAAACTGCTGCTCAAACAACCCCAGTGATGAGAGCTCCAAGGAGAACATGGCCAGCAGATGCCCTCTTGATGAGCATGGTGGCTGAGAAAATGGATCTGAGGAGGAAAGGAAAAGTGAGGGCTGTGTCTGTGCCAGATTCTGCTGCAAGTGTCTAGAAGGGTTCCTGTTTCCGATATTTAGCTCCACTACTCATCCCCTTCATTACTCATTCTCATGGTGATGGGCTCACGCAGCCCCTCATGCTGCACACGGCATGTGTATCTGTCCTCTTCTCAAGAAGGCAGCACAATGGCCAAGCACTTCTAGATGGTTCCATCCCCTTCTGCTTGGTCTCCATAAGCTCTCTGTCCTGGATCTGGTGCTCCCCAGCACACTGCCAGGTCAGGGTGATATGTACATGGCAGAAGCCCAGGGCACACCACACCTCAGGGTGACCTTACAGTCAGAGAGGGGGTGGTGGGTCACGTGTGTTCTGGTAGGGTCTGTGGAAGACAAAACAGGGAGGGCTAAGGCAAGGCCTTCTTAAAGCATTCACAGACCATGATGCCATAATGCCTGATGGTTTGGCTGCTACCAGGGTGAGGTAGGGAGTGTCCCTTATCAGGAGGTAGCGGGAAATGCACTATCCAGGCCAGGTCCCAAGACAAGGGGGTGGGAACCCAATCTGACACTTTCCTCCAAGGTAAGAGCCTTTTCAAAGACTCTCCACCCTCTAATCAAGCATATAACTCAATTTTTCTGGATAAATATTTATAGGTACTCACAGTTACTGTATCTATAGTGGGAAAGGGACACAAAAGTGAGAAACTTCCATGAGCCTTGGAACCACTCCTGTGCTCTCCTAAGAGTGCTCTACCCAGCATGGGCCTAAGAAGAGTGTGTAAGGACCTGGGGAAGATGGTGGCGTAGGAGGACGCTGGGCTCACCGTGTCCTGCTGATCACTTAGATTCCACCTACACCTGCCTAAATAACCCAGAAAACTGCCAGAAGACTAGCAGAACAGAGTCTCCAGAGCCAAGAGCAGATGAGAGGCCCACGGAAGAGGGTAGGAAGGGCAGTGGGGCAGTGCACGCTACATGGACTGGCGGGAAGGAGCCGGGGCACAGGGGCAGCCCGCCGGCAAAGCAGAGCCACCGAGTCTGGCTGGCAAAAGCGGAGGGGCCGGAGGGAGTGTGTTCCGACAGCAAGCGGGACTTAACACCTGAAAGGTTATAAATTAACAGCTCTGCTCTGAGAGAGGGAGGGCTGGAGGACAACGGGAGGGAGAGTTGCTGAGCCCCGGATGACAGAGCGCAGCTTGGCGGGGAACAAAGGTGCTCGCCAGCGCCATCTCCCTCGCCCATCCCCCAGCCAAAATCCCAAAGGGAACCGGTTCCTGCCAGGGAACTTGCTGGCACTGCACAAATACCCAATGCTGTGCTTCTGCAGATCCATTCCTCCTGTGGGTCTGACTTCCTCCCGGTGCCACAGGGCCCCTCCCAAGGCAGAAAAAAAAGTGAGCTGAGCCTCCCCCTCCTGCCCCTGTGCACCTGGCCGATCCACCCCAGTTAATACACCAGATCCCCAGCACCACAAGCCTGGTAGTGTGCAAGTAGCCCAGACGGGCCATGCCACCCCACAGTGAATCCTGCCTCTAGGAGAGGGAAAGAGAAGGCACACACCAGTCTGACTGTGGCCCCAGCAGTGGCCTGGGGGCAGACATCAGGTCTGATTAAGGCCCCACCCACCAACACAAGTTATTCAAGACAGCACAGGGGAAGTGCCCCACAGTTCCGCACCCCTCCAGGGACTATCCAAAATGATGAAACGGAAGAATTCCCCTCAAAAAAACGTCTAGGAAATAACAACAGCTAATGAACTGATCAAAAAGGATTTAAACAATAAAACAGAAAGTGAATTTAGAATAATAGTCATAAAATTAATCGCTGGGCTTGAAAACAGTATAAAGGACAGCAAAGAATCTATTGCTACAGAGATCAAGGGACTAAGGAACAGCCAGGAGGAGCTAAAAAATGCTATTAATGAGCTGCAAAATAAAATGGAGACAACCACGGCTCGGATTGAAGAGGCAGAGGAGAGAATAGGTGAACTAAAAGATAAAATTATGGAAAAAGAGGAAGCTGAGAAAAAGATAAAAAAAATCCAGGAGTATGAGGGGGAAATTAGAGAACTAAGTGATGCACTAAAGAGAAATAACCTACGCATAATTGGTATGCCAGAAGAGGAAGAGAGAGGGAAAGGTGCTGAAGGTGTACTTGAAGAAATCATAGCTGAGAACTTCCCTGATCTGGGGAAGGAAAAAGGCATTGAAATCCAAGAGACACAGAGAACTCCCTTCAGACGTAACTTGAATCGATCTTCTGCATGACATATCATAGTGAAACTGGCAAAATACAAGGATAAAGAGAAAATTCTGAAAGCAGCTAGGGGTAAACACACTCTAACTTATAAAGGGAGACCAATAAGACTCATGATGGATCTCTCTACTGAAACTTGGCAGGCCAGAAAGGAATGGCAGGAGATCTTCAATGTGATGAACAGAAAAAAATATGCAGCCAAAATCCTTTATCCAGCAAGTCTGTCCTTTAGAATAGAAGAAGAGATAAAGGTCTTCCCAAACAAACAAAAACTGAAGGAATTCGTCACCACTAAACCAGCCCTACAAGAGATCCTAAGGGGGATCCTGTGAGACAAAGTACCAGAGACATCGCTACAAGCATGAAACCTACGGACATCACAATGACTCTAAACCCATATCTTTCTATAATAACACTGAATGTAAATGGACTAAATGTGCCAACCAAAAGACATAGGGTATCAGAACGGATAAAAAAACAAGACCCATAGAGGCGCCTGGGTGTCTTGGTCGGCTAAGCATCCGACTTCGGCTCAGGTCATGATCTCACGGTCCGTGAGTTCGAGCCCCACGTCGGGCTCTGTGCTGACAGCTCGGAGCCTGGAGCCTGTTTAGGATTCTGTGTCTCCCTCTCTCTCTTCTCCTCCCTTGTTCATGCTCTGTCTCTCTCTGTCTCAAAAATAAATAAACGTTTAAAAAAAATTAAAAAAAAAAAACCAAGACCCATCTATTTGCTGTCTACAAGAGACTCATTTTAGACCTGAGGACATCTTCAGATTGAGAGTGAGGGGATGGAGAACTCTTTATCATGCCACTGGAAGTCAAAAGAAGGCTGGAGTAGCCATGCTTCTATCAGACAAACTAGACATTAAATTAAAGGCTGTAACAAGAGATGAAGAAGGGTATTATATAATAATTACAGGGTCTATCCATCAGGAAGAGCTAACAATTATATATGTCTATGCACTGAATACGAGAGCCCCCAAATATATACAACAATTACCCACAAACATAAGCAACCTTATTGATAAGAATGTGGTCATTGCAGGGGACTTTAACACTCCACTTACAGAAATGGATAGATCATCTAGACACATGGTCAATAAAGAAACAAGGGCCCTGAATGATACATTGGATCAGATGGACTTGACAGATGTATTTAGAACTCTGCATCCCAAAGCAACAGAATATACTTTCTTCTCGAGTGCACATGGAACATTCTCCAAGATAGATCACATACTGGGTCACAAAACAGCCCTTCATAAGTATACAAGACTTGAAATCATACCATGCATACTTTCAGACCACAATGCTATGAAGCTTGAAATCAACCACAGGAAAAAGTCTGGAAAACCTCCAAAAGTGTGGAGGTTAAAGAACACCCTACTAAAGAATGAGTGGGTCAACCAGACAATTAGAGAAGAAATTTAAAAATATATGGAAACAAACAAAAATGAAAATACAACAATCCAAACGCTTTGGGATGCAGCAAAGGCAGTCCTGAGAGGAAAATACCTTGCAATCCAGGCCTATCTCAAGAAACAAGAAAAATCCCAAATACAAATCTAACAGCACACCTAAAGGAAATAGAAGCAGAACAGCAAAGACAGCCTAAACCCAACAGAAGAAGAGAAATAATAAAGATCAGAGCAGAAATAAACAATATAGAATCTAAAAAAACTGTAGAGCAGATCAACGAAACCAAGAGTTGGTTTTTTGAAAAAATAAACAAAATTGATAAACCTCTAGCCAGGCTTCTCAAAAAGAAAAGGGAGATGACCCAAATAGATAAAATCATGAATGAAAATGGATGATTACAACCAATCCCTCAGAGATACAAGCGATTATCAGGGAATACTATGAAAAATTATATGCCAACAAACTGGACAACCTGGAAGAAATGGACAAATTCCTAAACACCCACACGCTTCCAAAACTCAATCAGGAGGAAATAGAAAGCTTGAACAGACCCCTAACCAGTGAAGAAATTGAATCAGTTATCAAAAATATCCCAACAAATAAGAGTCCAAGACCAGATGGCTTCCAAAGGGAGTTCTACCAGACATTTAAAGCAGAGATAATACCTATCCTTCTCAAGCTATTCCAAAAAAATAGAACGGAAGGAAAACTTCCAGACTCATTCTATAAAGCCAGTATGACTTTGATTCCTAAACCAGACAGAGACCCAGTAAAAAAAGAGAACCACAGGCCAATATCCCTGATGAATATGGATGCAAAAATTCTCAATAAGATACTAGCAAATCGAATTCAACAGCATATAAAAAGAATTATTCACCATGATCAAGTGGGATTCATTCCTGGGATGCAGGGCTGGTTCAACATTCACAAATCAATCAACGTGATACATCACATTAATAAAAGAAAAGATAAGAACCATATGATCCTGTCAATCGATGCAGAAAAGGCATTTGACAAAATTCAGCAACGTTTCTTAATAAAAACCCTCCAGAAAGTCGGGATAGAAGGAACATACTTAAAGATCATAAAAGCCATTTATGAAAAACCCACAGCTAACATCATCCTCAATGGGGAAACACTGAGAGCTTTCCCCCTGAGATCAGGAACACGACAGGGATGTCCACTCTCACCGCTGCTGTTTAACATAGTGTTGGAAGTGCTAGCATCAGCAATCAGACAACAAAAGGAAATCAAAGGCATCAAAATTGGCAAAGATGAAGTCAAGCTTTCACTTTTTGCAGATGACATGATATTATACATGGAAAATCCGATAAACTCCACCAAAAGTCTGCTAGAACTGATACATGAATTCAGCAAAGTTGCAGGATACAAAATCAATGTACAGAAATCAATTGCATTCTTATACACTAATAATGAAGGAACAGAAAGACAAAGAAAGAAACTGATCCCATTCAGAATTGCACCAAGAAGCATAAAATACCTAGGGATAAATCTAACCAAAGATGTAAAAGATCTGTATGCTGAAAACTATAGAAAGCTTATGAAGGAAATTAAAGAAGATATAAAGAAATGGAAAAACACTCCATGCTCATGGATTGGAAGAATAAATATTGTCAAAATGTCAATACTACCCAAAGCTATCTACACATTCAATGCAATCCCAATCAAAATTGCACCAGCATTCTTCTCGAAACCAGAACAAGCAATCCTAAAATTCATATGGAACCACAAAAGGCCCCGAATAGCCAAAGTAATTTTGAAGAAGAAGACCAAAGCAGGAGGCATCACAATCCCAGACTTTAGCCTCTACTACAAAGCTGTCATCATCAAGACAGCATGGTATTGGCACAAAAACAGACACATAGACCAATGGAATAGAATAGAAACCCCAGAACTAGACCCACAAGCTTATGGCCAACTCATCTTTGACAAAGCAGGAAAAAACATCCAATGGAAAAAAGACAGTTTCTTTAACAAATGGTGCTGGGAGAACTGGACAGCAACATGCAGAAGATTGAAACTAGACCACTTTCTCACACCATTCACAAAAATAAACTCAAAATGGATAAAGGACCTGAATGTGAGACAGGAAACCTCAAAACCCTAGAGGAGAAAGCAGGAAAAGACCTCTCTGACCTCAGCCACAGCAACTTCTTACTTGACACATCCCCAAAGGCAAGGGAATTAAAAGCAAAAATGAACTACTGGGTCTTCATGAAGATAAAAAAGCTTCTGCACAGCAAGGGAAACAATCAACAAAACTAAAAGGCAACCAACAGAATGGGAAAAGATATTTGCAAATGACATATCGGACAAAGGGCTAGTATCCAAAATCTATAAAGAGCTCACCAAACTCCACACCTGAAAAACAACCCGGTGAAGAAATGGGCAGAAAACATGAATAGACACTTCTCTAAAGAAGACATCCGGATGGCCAACAGGCACATGAAAAGATGCTCAACATCGCTCCTCATCAGGAAAATACAAATCAAAACCACACGCAGATATCACCTCACGCCAGTCAGAGTGGCCAAAATGAACAAATCAGGAGACTATAGATGCTGGAGAGGATGTGGAGAAACGGGAACCCTCTTGCACTGTTGGTGGGAATGCAAATTGGTGCAGCCACTCTGGAAAACAGTGTGGAGGTTCCTCAAAAAATTAAAAATAGACCTACCCTATGACCCAGCAATGGCACTGGTAGGAATTTACCCAAGGGATACAGGAATACTGATGCATAGGGGCACTTGTACCCCAATGTTTATAGCAGTACTCTCAACAATAGCCAAATTATGGAAAGAGCCTAAATGTCTATCAACTGATGAATGGATAAAAAAATTGTGGTTTATATATCCAATGGAATACTACTTGGCAATGAGAAAGAATGAAATCATGCCATTTGCAACAACATGAATGGAACTAGAAGGTATTGTGCTAAGTGAAATAAGTCAGTCAGAGAAAGACAGATATATGTTTTCACCCACATATGGATCTTGAGAAACTTAACAGAAGACCATGGGGGAAGGGAAGGAGGAAAAATAGTTACAAACAGAAAGGGAGGGAGGAAAACCATAAGAGACTCTTAAATACAGAGGACAAACTGGGGTTTGATGGGGGGGTGGAGAAGAGGGGGAAATTGGTGATGGGCATTGAGGAGAGAACTTGTTGGGATGAGCACTGGGTGTTGTATGTAGCGATGAACCATGGGAATATATCCCAAAAACCAAGAGCACACTTTACACACTGTATGTTAGCCAATTTGACAATAAATAAATAAATACATAAATAAATACATAAATAAATAAATACAAAAAAAAAAGAAAGTCTAGAACTGAAAGGGGGGAAAATGTAATGAAAGTTCAATCGCTAAACTCCACTGAAGGTCTGGGAAGGAAGAATGAAGAATCAATGAAGTTGAATATAAATCAGTAGAAATTACCCAATCCAAAAAAAAAAAAAAAAAACAGAGTGAAATGATTGAAGAGAAACTAACAAAACCTCAGAAATCCACAGGAGAATAAAAAAGGCAAATAGGCAATCAAAATCCAAAACTGAGAAGGAGAAAAAAGAGCAGAAAAATATTTGAAGAAAACTTGTTTGAAAATTCTTCTGATTTAGTGCAAAAACCTTGAGCATATAGATCTGAAAAGCTCACCACTCACCAGACAAGAGAAGCAAGAAAAAACCACACCAAGGCTCATCCATGTCCGTGTGAGGAGAATCAAAGAGAAGACAGATCTTCAAAGCAACAGAGTTAATGACACCTTCCACACAGGGCATGAAAGTTTTAAAATGTTCACAAATTCACTGTCACTACCCCCATGAAGAGGTAGAACTAATTCTCCTCCTCTTGTATGTGGACTGGACTCAGTGACTCACTTCTAATGGGCAAAATAAGGGAGATGTACTGGTGTGTGACTTCAGAGTTTAGGTCTCAAAGGGACCATAGTTTTTTTTCTCTCTCTTCTCTCTTTCTTTCCCTCTCTCAAATGATGGATTTTGGAAGAAGCCAAGTGCCCTGTCAGAAAGATCCTCACTTGTGAACAGGCCCATGCAGTGAGGAGCTGAGGCTTCCGCCTGGCAGACTGTGGACACTGAAGCTCTCTGCCAGTAGCCACACGTGAGAGCATGAACTCAGACCCTCCATGTCACGCCTTTGCATCACTGTGATTCTAGTCCCATCTCCATTGCAACCTAATGAAAAGCTGTCCTTACACTTCCCCCCTGTCCTTACACTTCTGATTCACGGGAATTTATTGCCATAATAATGTCATTTGAAGCTGCAGAATTGCGTTATAATTTGTGACACTTCAATGCATAATGATACACACATTGGTACCTGGACATGGGTGCTGGCATCACAGACACTTTACAGGAGGCAGGTGCTGGAGAGCGGGCAGGGGTGGGGTCAGAAGGAATGTGAGGTGAGAGTTTAGAAGTAAGAGATCAGCAGGAACGCTGGAAATTTTCAAGGAAAGGGGCAGAGACATAGAAAAGGAAAAAAGTCCTCTAGAGATGGAGACTGAAGACATGAAGCCACTGCAGACACAGTCACATGTCCCAAAAAGATGGGTCACCAGTGTGTAGAGCAGCTAAGACACAAGCTGACTGTATGCTGTGTACAAGATGTGCACTTTCACTATGAAGACACAAATGGAACTTAAGCAGATGGAACATCTGTGCCAGGCAAACTGTGACATGAGGAAGCTGGTATATTAATATCAGTAATAAAAGAGATCTGAAAAGAGAACACATTGCAGGAGATAAAGAGAGGCCCCTGGAGATAAATCTAATAGAATGAGAAATGTCACGAGTGCAGACAGGAAGGAGACCAGTGGTCACCCAGGGCTGGGGGCAGAGGGCGAGGACCAGATGCAAAGGGGCATTAGGAAACTCAGGATAAGGGACTTGTTCTCTATACTCTTCGTGTTACTAGTTCCATGAGTCTAAACCATTGGTGACATTCCTCTAACTGTGCATTCACACCTGGGAAATTTTATCTCAAATGAAAGCCTTATGAAATGAGACAAAATAAGGGAGGAAATGGCAAAATAAAGATGAATATGAACTAGGTAAACATAAATGAAGAGATAAACTTTAGATAAATGTAATATAGATAAATATAATTGAGGAGAATTCATTGCCAGCTCTCCTGCCCTGAACTAATTATAAAGGAAGTCCTGCAGACCAAAAAGAAATTACACTGATGGTAACTCATATTCAGAATGGAGTAATTAACAACAGAAATGGGACTTTCTATGCATGTACATTTTCTTCTTAGCTTCCTTAAAAGACAAGTGACTGTCCCAAACATTAAGTAGTACAATATTGTCTGATTTATAATGTATGTTGGTGATACATGTAGCAATACTAGTAGAGGGGTAAATGCAGCTCTAAAGCTGCAAGTATCCTGTATTTACCAGATGGAGGTCAATGTTGCCTTAAGTAGATTGTGAAAAATTAATGACACAGATTTCAATCCTACAACTTCAATATAACTTAATGGAAAATATTATAGCTTAAAAGTCACTAGAAAACTAAAATCATAAACGAAAGATATTTGCTTGAAACAAAGGAAGGTAAGAAAGGAGGCACAAGAATGGAACAGACATGAGACAATTCAGAAACAAATAGCAAAAGGACAGGCCCAAATTCTATCATGTCAGGAATCATATTAAATATAAACCAACTAAAATTCCAATCAAAAGGTTGAGACTATCAGACTGCATAAATGTCAACATAGACTATATGCTATGTAGAACAGAAACACTTGCACTACAAAACCAGAAACAGGTTAAAAGTTCAAAGGTTAAGGAGTATCCCATGGGAATAAAAAGCATAAGAAATATGGAATGTTGCATTAATCTGAAGTAAAATAGGCTGCTACACAAGTAGCATCACTAGACACAGAATGATATTCTATAAGGATAATAGGTCAGCATCGCAGCAAGACAAAGTAATGAATGGAGAAGACCCTCAGTACAGAGCTCTAAAACAGGTGACACATAAAGTGGAAGAATGGTAAAGAAATAGACAAACTAACTATTATATTTAGAGATCAATTCTCCTCTCTCATTAATAAAACAAGTAAGGATTCAAGGACTTCAACCATACTGTGAGCCAGAATAGACCACCGACTGGCCCTAAAATAAGTCTCAATAACGTAAAGGCAGTGATATTATAGAGTACACTCTGTGACCACAGTGACATTAAATTAGAAATCTGTAACATGGGCATCTTTGGAAAATCCCCAAATATTTGTAAATTAGAACATATATCAAACCCCTGGGTCATCATGGCTTAGAGAAACAATCACAGGGATGTCAGGTTTCTCTGCACCTGAATGACAATGTACAGAAACGACAATGTGAGGTCTGTAGATGCAACAAAAGCAGAGGCTGAGATTTCACAATTTTCAGGGACAGGAAGCCCAGGCCTGAGGGACCCAGACAGCAGGTCGCTCTTTCAAAGATGTACCAAGGGGTAGAAAAGGAAGCACTCCAGGGTCTTGGGCTCTCCAGGTGAGGGAGGGGGCCTCCCTCCAGGCTCCAGCTGTGGGGTTCTGATCCCTGCATACAAGCTTCCCCTGTCAATCTTGGACATGGTGTAGAGATGCCTGAGTCCTCAGGCCTGGGGAGAGGGGAAGAGATACATTTGGATGATGGGGAAAATGTTAGGCAGAAGCCTGGATCTGACTCATGACTCATCTCCTTGTAGCCCCTGCAGCGTCCAGCCTCCATCCCATGTCCTCTCTCCAAGCCCCACATGTGGGGCACCTCCCTGCCCGAGACCCTGGGGCTGCTCCTCCTAGGGCCCATCTTCACAAATACAGAATGTCTCCAGGTGACAGGGGCTGTGACACAGGTGGGACAGCAGGCAGCTTGAAATCTTAACCCAGAGAGTGGGAAATGGAAACTCCGGAATTAGAAACCAGGTCCCTTCAGGGTGCAGAGACCTTGCTCATCCCTCCTCTCAGTTCCTTGACTCTCCCTGCCTCACCAGCATAAGGGGGTCTTGCTCTGGAAGAGAGGAAGCCCCTTAACGACCTCCCCTCTCTCTTACTTTCCCTTCATCCAGGATATTTGAAACATCTGTACCTTAGGTATGGAAAAATACCTAGACTTAAGCACAGTTTCCTGACCAATTACAGAGCTAACCCCTGTGTAATGACCATCAGATGCAAAACAAAGATGTCTACCAGGGCCTGAGCCAGATGACCCCGTGCCTCTTCCAGACAGAACCCCTCCTCCCCCCACAAGGGTCCCCTAAGATGACCCTTCCCCTGACCTCTGGTCCCTGGTTCCTCCTCCTGCATCCTTGTTGGCCTCTATCCCCTAATGTCGCTATTTCCTACCTCTGCTCACTTCTCCAGGAACCTCCCCAGGTTCTAGGTCATTACCCAGGGGAGTTCCACCCCCTCCTCTTCCCCTTCTTCTACCACATCTTAGGAATGGAGAATCCAGACTTGTTTCCCTGGAGGACCTTGGTTCCCTGGAGCAGCAGCCAGAACAACTGACAGGAACTCTGGGGTCAAGGTCCCATTGAGAGGGCATCCAGGATGTTTGTGCTGCACTGCAGGCATAGAAGCAGCATTTATGACCCAAAGCTCTGTTCCTCCTTGAGGCCAAAGTCCATGGTCTTTCAATGGAGAAAGCACCTGTGCCAGCGTGTATTTTGGGAGTCAATTCAGACTGGGGACCTGACACTAGAGGGGCTTTCCCTTGTATGCACAGCCCTGTGCAGCTGCTGGAAGCCAAGGAGAAGTCAGTCCCTGGGGAGAACCTCAAAGGGCTCTCAGGTCTTCTCGCATCAGTCCTGTGGTCACACGGGGGCGCTGCCGCTGGCCGGTTCTGCACCGCCAGGGGAGAGGACTGGGCTGAGCTGAGTCACGCCCAGATGGCTGACCTGCAAGCTGAGCATGGAGGGAGAGGTGAGGGGATGAAGGTGCCTTCTGAGCAGCCCTGGGGGCAGGGGTGGGGCAGGGATCAGAGGAGAGGAGTGCTCTAGAGCCCTGTCCTGTTGGTGCAGTTTCCATCTGTCCTCCCTACAACCCCTCTCTCCAGCCTCTTGGTGATATTGCCGGGAAAACTTTAAAGTAGATCATTGTTCCTCCTTGACCTATTCCCTCTCTGAGGGCTATTTCAAAAAAGGAGCTCCTTTATTTTATAAAAGTTGGAGATTTACCAACCCTAACCCTCATACATTTACACAGATAATGACGCAATATTCATACGTTACCACTGAATTCTACCTGAGATTTGGTTTCACTGGTTTTGTTTTCTCTTCCAAGATCCCATCCAAGATTCCACACTGAGTTAAGCCCCAATCATGTCTCCTTCAGGCTCCTCTGGCTGTGACTCTTTCTCAGATTTTCCTTATTTTGATGATGTTGATATGTTTGAGGAGAACTTTCAGGTATATTGTAGACTATCTCTCATTGTGAATTAGGCTGCCCAAGACTAATGGGGTTTGGGAAGATCACAACTGGACGGGCCGTTCTCAACACAACATATCAAGAGCATACAGTGATCACTTGGTCATCACTGATGAAGTTACCCTTCACCAGCTGGCTAAGGTCATCTTTCCCAGATTCCTCCTGTGAAATTCCTTTTTATGCTTTGTCCCTTTCCATAAAGTAGTCTTTGGAAGGAAGTCACGATGTGCAGTCCACAGTTAAGGGCTGTCCCACTACGCAAATGTACATGCAGGTTGTTGTGCAGACATGAGTTTTCTAATGAGTTGGGTAAACACCTCAGAGAGGGATCAGCAGCTCCCATGCTTAGTCTGTGTTTGGCTTTACAAGAAACTGCTGACTGACACCCACAGTGACTGTGCTATTTTGTATTCCTGCCATTAGTGACTGAGGCTTTCTGTTGCTCCAAGTCCTAGTCAGCACTTGATATTATCAGTGTTTGGATTCCCACCATTCTAACAGGAGTGCGATAGCAGATCACTGTTGTTCCCTTTGCATTTCCCTAATGACACCTGCTGTGAGCACCTTCTCATGTGCTTATTCGCCAGGAGTATATGTTCTTGGTGAGCTGTCTGCTCAGGCTTTTGCTCATTTTTTTTAATGACTTGTTTTCTTATCGTCACTTTTTAACAGTTTTATGGTTATTCTAAAGCAAGTCCTTTATCAAATATGTGATTTGCAAATATCTTCTACCAGTCTCTGGCCTGAGCTTCTTTCCTGATGTAACAGTGGACACATATGCACAGATGCTTTTTGGGGAGGGTAGGAGAAAGGAGAAATGGCTTGCTGTGATTATTTTGGGTAGAGAACTTGGGTGACTGGGGGATGAGGGGTTATCATGTGACTTCTTTATTTTTGTATATTTTTGAGTATCTATTGAATTCTCTTGTGTGTGCATGAATAAAGTTTTCAAAAAATAAACTACTTTAAAATCCCAAATACTTGACAGATCAGCCTCAGACCATAATTTAAGACTCAGGCTCTCATCTGCTGCTTTAGAACCAATCATCTTTTCAGTGAACTATTTTGCCTTTGAATTTCCGTCTCTGAAGCAGGTGGGCTAGACTATGTGGACAAATGTTCCCACTAAAATAGCTTCAAATAACATGTAACATAGAAAAATCATAATCTACAAAAAGCATTAAAACTAACAAAATAGTAGTAAATAAATAAATATCCACACCTCAAAAGGAAGAGAAAGATCTGCTTAGCCCCCACTGAAGAACAGAGTCCTGAGAAACGGAGCAAAAGCTGTGTTCTCACACAGTCACACTGCCCAGACTGTAGACAGACAGATCCACTCTTCCAGCTCTGTGGTCTAAGCTACTGACTTTCCTACCATCTGCATTCCTTTTTAAATTGTAAATAATAAAATGTTTATAATCTGATTATGATGTGTTTGTGTGGTGTATAATATATATAATATTATGTATATTCCCTGTAGAAAAATTATAAAATGAGAAAAGCAAATGATGACAAAGTAAAAAGGATGGTAATTCTCACACCTGAGCTATTTTGTTGCATTTTCTTCTAGTCTATTATAGATGCTCCTGATGCTGGAACTCTCTCACTCTAAGGTAATGAGCACAGAGCTCAGGGGCCCCAGCCTTTCTCTCTCTAAATGCCATTTCCCCAGTCAGCTCACTGTCCCCCTCCTGAGAGGGCTGCTTCTTACTTCCTCCCCCCTTCTCAGTCTCCTGCACCCCCTCCCTGATCCCTCCCTGAGATGATGAGCTCCTTTGTTTCTCATTCAGAAAAGAAGGAGACAACTGCACTCTCCCCTCTCCTCCTCCCCCACATCTGAACCTGTGTCCTCACCTTCTAAGCAGTGATAGTGGAGGCACCCCTCTGTCTCAGGCTACCCTAACCCCTCAATTTGGGCACCAGCATCATCCATTTCCCATAGGAACATGCTGTCTTGTTTGTATGAAACAAAACTAAATAAATCAAAACAAAATCATCTCATAAAAATCCAACACTTACTCCCATGACTCCTCTAACTCCTGCCCCATCTCTAAGGCCTCCCTTCCTGACTCCATTTCTTACTCACCATGTTGTCTTTGTAACAAATGGATAGAGGCACCGAGTTTCAAAAAGCCAAATACTGGGGTGCCTGGGTGGCTCAGTCGGTTAAGCGTCTGACTTCAGCTCAGGTCACGATCTCGCGGTCTGTGAGTTCGAGCCCCGCGTCAGGCTCTGGGCTGACAGCTCAGAGCCTGGAGCCTGCTTCCCATTCTGTGTCTCCCTCTCTCTCTGCCCCTCCACCATTCATGCTCTGTCTCTCTCTGTCTCAAAAATAAATAAATGTTTAAAAAAAAAGCCAAATACTTCTGCAGTACTTGATATCAAGACAGATGTCCCCAATCTTCCATGTCCCCCATGTCCCCCATGTCCGGAATCTCAGAGACCACCTGCATTAGTTCTTTCACTGATTCTCTGGTTATTGCTTCTGTGTCTCTAAATATCCTGCTTCTCAGACTCATTCTCTGCTTTTCAGGTTTATGCATCCTCTTTACTGAATTCACTCTTCTTTCACACACTCCCATTTGCCCCATATAATTATTTTATAATTTGGTTAGTTCAGTGTGTGCATTATTATGACCATGAAATGCTCATCACAAATAAGCATTCAGTAGACTATGATTGTTTTATCTTTCCTGAATCAACTTTTTAATTTCCCTGGAGTAAATAAACGTCTTATCCCTTCATTTGCTTAGTTTCTGTTGTTCTCATTAATTCCTTCCCAAGCTCCCCCCAGGTAAATCTTCATGAATATATTCAAGCCTATCCACTATTCCACTATCTTCATGTCTGTGCAGACACCTGGCCCACAGCCCTCAGTCCTGCCCCATGTGGACATGATGTCTGCACACCTGGGGCAGGACTGATACCTGGATCCCCTTCAGCTCATCTTGGGTGCTCTCTGCCTGTCTCCTTCTGGCTCCCTGTTGCCTGGATCCCACATGCTTCCCTCTTTTGGTTTCCTCTATCATTTCCCCCACTGCCTAGTGGTATCCTGTGGAAAGGAACGTGGAAAGTAGACATTGACATCTAAACATCTGATGTGCCTTTAGGCTACCCTTGCCCTGGGATTGAGACTCTGTGCCAGACACAGCTGTCCTCAGGATATGGGGACCATGTGTCATGTCTTCCAACTGCCAGGCCTGTGTTGTGTCTTGGAGTTTTCAAGGTCTCTGCTCCTCTACCCTCTTTTTGACATTTTATTGTGCTGTCTCTTGGTGTGGGTCTCCTTTCATCTACTCTAGTTAAGAATTTGGGTGGGGTGCCGGTGTGGCTCTGTTGGTTAAGTGTCAGACTTTGGCTCAGGTCACAGTCTCACGGTTCATGGGTGGCTCTGTGTTGACAGCTCAGAGACTGGAGCCTGCTTCAGATTCTGTCTCCTTCTCTCTCTGCCCCTCCCTCATTTCTCTCTCTCTCTCTCTCTCTCTCTCTCTCTCTCCCTCTCTCTCTCTCAAAAATAGATAAACATTAAAAGAATTTTTTTTAAAGAATTTGGGTAGATCTTGGGGTACCTGGCTGGGTCAATTGGTTAAGTGTCCAACTTTGGCTCAGGTCATGATCTCATAGTTTGTGAGTTCGAGCCCCACGTCAGGCTCTGTACTGACAGCACCGACATGGATTCTGCTTCAGGTTCTGAGTCTCTCTCTCTCTCTCTCTCTCTCTCTCTCTCTCTCTCTCGTCTCTCTCTCTGCCCTCTCTCTCTCAAAAATAAAAAAACATTTAAAGAATTTGGGTAGATCTAGGGGTGTGTGGGTGCCTCACTGGGTTAAGCATCTGACTCTTGATTTCAGCTCAGGTCATGACCTCACGGTTTGTGGGTTTCAACCCTGCATCAGGCTCTGCTC
The DNA here is from genome assembly GCF_023721935.1 of Panthera uncia. Taxonomy (NCBI): domain Eukaryota; kingdom Metazoa; phylum Chordata; class Mammalia; order Carnivora; family Felidae; genus Panthera; species Panthera uncia. The sequence continues at coordinate 11,144,099 of NW_026057580.1, forward strand.
TGTGCAGAGCCTGGCTGGGATTCTCTGTCTCCCTCTCTATATGCCCCTCCCTTGCTCACACTCTTTGTCTCTCTCAAAAATAAATAATACATAAACTTAAAAAAAAATAATTTGGATAGGTCTAAAACTGAAACAGGAAAAAATAGAAAAATTGAACAGTCCCATAACCAGTAAAGAAATTGTATCAGTAATCCAAAATTGCCCAAGAAACAAGAACCCAGGGCCAGATGTCTTCCCAGGGGAATTCTATCAAACATTTAAAGAAGAATTAATACCTATTCTTTTGAAACTGTTCCAAAAATAGAAATGGAAGGAAAACTTCCAAACTCATTCTACAAGGCCAGCATTATCTTGATTCCAAAACCAGACAAAGAGTCCACTGAAAAAGAGAATTACAGACCAATATCCCTGATGAACAATGATGCAAAAAATTCTCAACAAGATACTAGCAAACTGAATCCAACAATACATTAAAAGAATTATTCACCATGATCAAGTGTGATTTATTCTTGGGCTGCAGGGGTGGTTCAATATTTGCAAATCAATCAACGTGATACATCACATTAATAAAAGAAAGGATACGAACCATGGGATTCCCTCAATAGATGCAAAAAACCCATTTGACAAATTACAGCATCCTTTCTTCATGAAAACCCTCAAGAAAGTAGGGATAGAAGGAACATATGTCAACATCATAAAGGCTATATGAAAGACCCACAGCTAATATGATCCTCAAGGAGGAGGAAACTGGGAGATTTTTCCCTAAGGTCTGGAACACTACAGGGATGTTCACACTTGCCACTGCCATTCAACATAGTATTGGAAGTCTTAGCCTCAGCAATCACACAACAAAAAGGAATAAAAAGGCATCCACATCAGCAAGGAAGAAGTCAAACTTTTACTCTTTGCAGATGACATGATACTCTATGTAGAAAACCCAAAAGATTCCACCAAAAAACTGCTAGAACTGATACATGAATTCAGCAAAGTCACAGGATATAAAATAAATGTACAGAAATCTGTTGCATTTTCATACACCAATAATGAAGCAACAGAGAGAGAAATCAAGGAACTGATACCATTTACAATTGCACCCAAAACCATAAGCTACCTAGGAGTAAACCTAACCAAATAGGTAAAAGATCTGTACTCTGAAAACTATAGAACACTTATGAAAGAAATTAAAGAAGATGCAAAGAAAAGGAAAAACAGGGGCACCTGTGTGGCTCAGTCGGTTAAGCATCTACTATTGAGTTCGGCTCAGGTCATGATCTCACCATCATGAGATCAAGTCCCACATTGGACTCCATGTTGAGTGTTGAACCTGCTTGGGATTCTCCGTCTCCCTCTCTCTCTGCCCTGCCCCCCCGACTCGCTCTCTCCCTCTCTCTCTCTTTCTCTCTCTCTCAAAATAAATAAACATTAAAAAAAGAAATGAAAAATATTCCATGACCATGGATTGGAAGAACAAATATTGTTAAAATGTCTATACTACCCAAAGCAATCTACACATCCAATGCAATCCCTATCAAAATAACACCAGCATTCTTCATAGAGCTAGAAAAAACAATTCTAAAATTTGTATGAAACCAGAAAAGACACTATATAGCCAAAGTAATGTTGAAAAAGAAAACCAAACCAGGAGGAATCATAATTCTGGACTTCAAGCTGTATTACAAACCTGTAGTCATCAAGACAGTATGGTACTGGCACAAAAACAGACACACAGATCAATGGAATAGGATAGAGAACCCAGAAATGGACCCACAACTATATGGTCAACTAATCTTTGATATAGCAGGAAAGACAGTCTCTTCAACAATTGGTGTTGGGAAAACTGGACAGACAAATGCAGAAGAATGAAACTGGACCACTTTCTTACACCATACACAAAAATAAATTAAAAATGGATAAAATGACTAAATATAAAACAGGAAACCAGAAAAATTCTAGAGGAGAACACAGAGAGCAACCTCTTTGACCTTGGCCACAGCAACTTCTTAGTAGATATGTCTCTGGAGGCAAGGAAAACAAAAGCAAAAATGAACTCCTGGGACTTCATCAAGATAAAAAGCCTCTGCTCAGCAAAGGAAACAATCAACAAAACTAAAAGGCAATCAACAGAATGGGAGAAGATATTTGCAAATGACATATCAGACAAAGAGGTAGTATCCAAAATCCACAAAATCTTTCAAACTCAACACCCAAAACATACATAATCCAGTTAAGAAATGGGCAGAAGACATGAACAGACATCTCTCCAAAGAAGACATACAAATGGCCAACTGACACATGAAAAAATGCTCAACATTACTCATCATCAGGGAAATACAAATTAAATCACAATGAGATATCACCTCACACCTGTCAGAATGGCTAAAATTTAAAACTCAGGAAACAATAAATGTTGGCGAAGATGTGGAGAAAGGGAAACCTTCTTACACTGTTGGGGTGGGGAATGCAGGCCACTCTGGAAAACAGTATGGAGATTCCTCAAAACTTAAAAATAGAACTACCCCACGATCCAGCAACTGTACTATTAGGCATTTATCCAAAGGATACAAAAATACTGATTGAAAGGGCATATGCACCTTTATATGTTTATAGCAGCACTCTCCACAATAGCCAAGTTATGGAAAGAGCCCAAATGTCCATTGACTGATGAATGGATAAAGATGTGGTATATATACAATGGAACATCAGCCATCAAAACGAATGAAATGTTGCCATTTGCAACAATGTGGATGGAACTAAAGCGTATTATGCTAAGTAAAATAAGTTGGTCAGAGAAAGAAACTACCTTATGATTTCACTCATATGTGGATTTTAAGAGATGAAGCAGATGAACATATGGGAAGGATGGAAAAATAAAATAAGATACAGAGAGGGAGGCAAACCATAAGATACTCATAACTATAGAAAACAAACTGATGGTTGCTGAAGGGGAGGTGGTTGGGAGAATGGGCTAAATGGGTGATGGGAAATAAGGAGGGCATTTGTTGGGATGAGCACTGAGTGTTATATGCAAGAGATGAATCACTAAATTCTACTCCTGAAACCAAAACTACACTATATGTTAACTAACTTGAATTTAAGTAAAATCTTGGAAGGAAAAAAAATAATAATAATTTGGTTTGGTCTTTCAACATGTGTGTTTTTCCCTGTCAACACTGAGTAATACTCTTTTTTTTTTTATTAAAAAAAATTTTTTTAATGTTTATTTATTTTTGAGACGGAGAGAGACAGAGCATGAGCGGGGGAGGGGCAGAGAGAGAGGGAGACACAGAATCGGAAGCAGGCTCCAGGCTCTGAGATGTCAGCATAGAGCCCGACGTGGGGCTCGAACTCACGGACCGTGAGATCATGACCTGAGCCAAAGTCAGACACTTAACCGACTGAGCCACCCAGGCGCCCTGAGTAATACTCTTAAAATTGTTTTTTATCATTTCCTACTCTCCATTCTTTTTTTTAGTGTTGTTTTTTTTTTTTTATTTTTGAAAGACAGAGAGAGACAGAGCATGAGTGGGGGAGAGGCAGAGAGAGAGGGAGACACAGAATCTAAAGCAGGCTCCAGGCTCTGAGCTGTCAGCACAGAGCCCGATGCGGGGCTCAAACTCATGAACCTCAAGATCATGACCTGAGCTGAAGTCGGTCATTCAACCAACTGAGCTACCCAGGCACCCCGTCTCTCCATTCTTTTTAAAACTACTGTTATTAACTTATTGGAGTCACTTGATTGAGAGCCAAACAGGTCTTCTCTCCTGCTGACATCACCTTCCCAACTGTACTACTACGGGAAAGTACAACTGTAATCATCCACTTTATTGACTAAATTATTCATTTCAATGGTCATTTTTTAAGTTTATTTATTTATTTTGAGAGAGAGAGAGAGCGCGCGAATGGGGGAGGGGCAGAGAGAGAGGGAGAGAGAGAGAGAGAATCCCAAGCCAACTCTGCACTGTCAGCTCAGAGCCTGATGCGGGTCTCACACCCATGAACCACAAGATTATGACCTGAACCAAAATCAAGAGTCAGACACTCAATCAACTAAGCCACCCAGGGGAACCCCTCTATGGTCACATTTTTAATTTCCAAGGGCTCTTTCCTATTCTATGGTTATATACCACTGTGTATAATCGTGTTTTTGTTTCATATCCATATGTCTTTTACACACTGTAGATATGATTGATACTAGCAGTAGGGGACCTGTTAGGTCTCCTGGTCATCCGCTTTCATGATATCATGACCTTTCTCCACACACCACTTATTTCAGGAGTGACTTACATTTATCTCTGTCATTTCTGCTAAATGCTCATCTCCCACATAACAGTGCTGGTGTTGCATGACCAGGGTCTCACCCTTGCTCTTTGTTGTAGCTCTGGAGTCCAGCTGATCCTGAGCTACTGGAGGCCTCAAGATGTATACTGGATGATGGGCTTTAGTTTGATTTGAGCAGGTAAGTCACACTGCCACTTAATGTCCTCCTAGATTCTGAGCTAAACAGCCTCCCATCACAGAAAATTCTGGAACACTGTAACAGTTCACTTGCATGGAGTGCACAGTCATACCCACCTCCTTATGGACAGGGATCCAAGGACAGACAAATCAATAGGCCTCTAAAAGCAAATCTTAACCCTGGTTCCACCACCTCCTTATTCCAAGTCTCCCTTTCCCTGTCTGTACAAAGGGATCCCCTATGAGGTGCCTCTTGGGTTTACTTTGAAGATTAACTTTGACCCTCTGTGTACATCACATGGTGATAATGCCTGAGACATATTCCACTATTTATACATACCATCATCATATTGATTATAGCACTTAAAGTTCTGCTTTTTCTTTATAAACCACAATTCAAGAAACATCCTTGAAAATATACTTTTGAAAAAAGTATGATTATCTCAAGATAAACTCCTAAAATAAAATGTCTGTGTTACAATATAAGCAGATTTAAATTGTGGAGACATTTTCAGAAGAACCTTTGAAAATTTTATACCAGTGGGGCACCTGGGTGGCTCAGTCGGTTAAGCATCTGACTTCAGCTCAGGTCATGATCTCATGGCTCATGAGCTCAAGCCCTGCATCAGGCTCTGTTCTGACAGCTCAGAACCTGGAGTTTCCTTCAGATTCTGTATTTCTCTCTCCCTCTGCCCATCCCCTGCTTGCACACACTGTCTCTCACACACACACTCAAAAATAAACACTAAAAAAAATTTTTTTTCTAACTTTATACCAGTTTTTACTACCATCACCCTTTATGACAGTGTATTTTCCCGACCATCTGTTGGACACTCTCATCACCTGGCTTCATCTTTGCCAAGTTGATAGATTCTAAGTTGTATTCCCATTTCTTATCCACATTCTCATTTTTCTTTATGCATACTTATCACCAATATATTTTTTTTGATGTTTCATTTCTTCCCTTCTGAATTGTTTTCTAATATTCTTAATTCTCTTTTTTCTTTTCTGTTTATTTTTTTATTTGATTACAGTTGACACACACTTTCAGGTTTACAACATAGGGATTTGCCGCATCACCCAATAATTCCACTCCTGGGTATTTACCGAAAGAAATGGAAACACCAATTCTTTAATAATTTTTCAAATGGATTGTAGTTATTTTAAAATATGGAATGGAAGAGAGAATAAACAGCAGCCCCCACATCTGGAACAGGTCTGACACTGACAGCTGGGCCACAGTGTGGTAAGAAGCTGACCGATGACACCACTGGGCCATATTATTCCTGTGGGACATGAGCCAGTCATCTCAAGAACATCAACATCAGACAAGGACACTCTGAAACCATGACATTGCTTTGTCTAATTACAGATAAAACAGGCATTGTACAACCCACAAAATACCCAACATCTCCTTGTGCTGGTTAATGTGACCAATCACTGCTTCTTTACCCTTACTGCTTTATCATCACTCTGGTCTGTCCTGCTTAGAAATGAAATTCACTCAGATGGTCAAGCATAGAATTGCCCACACATGCTCACAACATGCAGCCAGGAGTGCGCCCCAGCTTCCACAAACCCTTCCCCAAACACCCATCCAAAGCTCATATTCTTATAGGTTCCAACACCTTCATATTAAGATGCCTCATGGCCCCAAAGGAGTGCGTTCTTTCTCAGTGCAACAAGTAATAGATCCAACTTGAATGCCCACAGCTGCTCCTGGTGGTCTTTGGCTGGAGAATATTGAAGCATGTTACCCTTTTGTCTGTCAAAATTGTTTCTGTGTCTTTTAATTTGATCACGACATGTGTTTGAATCTTTGTGAGTGCTTGACATGCAGAAATTTTGTTTGGCTTTATCATTTTCATATCACGATTTTCAAATCATTGGGCCACACTTACAGAATTCTTCATCCCACAATTATAAATGTTTCATGTATATTTTCACCTTGGTAGAAATGAAGAGCAGAGGGTTTCAAGGGTAAAGGAAAACACAGAGAAATGTCTGAATTTGGGCAAAAGAGCAACAGGTAAAAGATTCTAAGGTGGTGGAATCTAAGAGGTACATCTTCTGCTTTAGGATTTTTACAAGTATGTGCAGGGCCTACAAGGTAGCTCATATATGTTGTGTTCAATAAATCCTCTCTCTTGGGCTCAGTGAAGACCTACGTGCCTGCTTATGTTTACCAGGTTAACACAAACACCAAGTCACCCAAGGTAATAGAAACTAAAATTACCTCCAGTGATGGGCATTTTTGAACAGTGAATTTGATTTGATACATCATGTTTTGGTTAATCTCTATACACTTTAGCAGTTATAACACATTATTAATTAAACTCTCAAGGGTATGTCTCAAACACACATAGACAAATCCATGACTTCCATACGAAGATAAATTTAGTATACATAAACCTATGAGTCACATAGTATCTATTTTGAGGAGGATTCTGAAAACCAAGAACGTTCTAGATATGTACTGCCCAAATGGAGACTACTAGGGATACCTGAGTGGCTCAGTTGGCTAAGCGACTGATTCTTGATTTCAGCGCAGGTCTTTATCCCACAGTTCTTGGATCGAGCCCTACGTGGGACTCTGCACTGACAGCACAGAGCATGCTTGGGATTCTCTCTCTCCTTCTCTCTCTGTCCCTCTCCCCTTCAAAATAAATAAATTTTTAAAACTAGTAGCTACTAACCACATATGGCTACTTAAATTCAAATTCCTTTGAAATAATTAAAAATGCAACTGTTCAGCACACTAGCCCCATTTCAAGTGCCACCTGTATCTCAAGAGCCACATGCAGTTTGTGGCCACCATGCTGGACAGGGCAGATATAGAACAATTCCTTCATTACAGAATGTTGTATTGGACGGTACTGCATTGCATGCTTTATGGGCCTCAAGTCAGATGCATTAGGTACATGTAAAATGTGAAGACCAATATTATTTCTCTTACAGACTACATGAGATCTCTGGGATGCGAATACATAGTAAGGTGGTATCTCACAAAATCAAAGTCGGTCATGCATGGGTCTGGTGCCTTCAGGCACAAACTGTTCCCAATTACAAAAGGAAATACCGGCCCCTCCACCTCCCTTCCCAGACTGAGGACACTCTGGCAGCAAACTTCCAGGAGGTGAGTTCTGTCCCAGGTGCCCTCAGGGGCTAAACTCTGAGCTAAGTTATCAGAGCCAAGTCCAGCTCAGGGAAAGGGATTCTGCTAAGAAGAGGCCAGGGCGGGGATCAGCTGGGCGACCCTCCCAGGTTTATTCAGAGCAGCAGTTCTCAAAGTGTGGTCTGTGGAACACCAGAAGTCACTGAGGCCCTTTCACAGAATCCATGGGGTTTAAACTATTTTCATGATAGTACCTAGACAGTATTTGCCTTTTTACTATGTTGACATTCACGGTGAGGTAAAACATAGCCAGAATGGAGGTTATGGGTCCAAACTACAATAGTTGTTATTCTTCACCACTACTTACTTCCATTAAATATATATATTAGTATCACTTTAAAATGCCCTGAAGTATTGGGGCGCCTAGGTGGCTTGGTCGGTTAAGCGTCCGACTTCGGCTCAGGTCATGATCTCACGGTCCGTGAGTTCAAGCCCCGCGTCGGGCTCTGTGCTGACAGCTCAGAGCCTGGAGCCTGTTTCAGATTCTGTGTCTCCCTCTCTCTCTGCCCCTCCCCTGTTCATGCTCTGTCTCTCTCTGTCTCAAAAATAAATAAACGTTAAAAAAAAATTTAAAAAATGCCGTGAACTATTAAAAATTATTATCTTTACCAAAATATTCTTAAATCCACATGTTCTTTATTTTTTTATTTTTTTAGAGAGAGAGTGAGAGTGTAAGCAGGGGAGAGGGGCAGAAGGTTAGGGAGAGAGAATCTTAAGCAGGCTCTACACTCAGTGCGGAGCCCAACATGGGATTCGATCCCAGGACCCTGGGACCATGACATAAGCTGATATCCAGAGTCAGAGTCAGATGCTCAACCAACCGAACCACCCAGGCGCCCCTTAAATCCACATTTTAAATATGTGTTATATGATGACTTGGGATGTATAGCACTTCTGCTACATCCCTAAGCCCCAGGGAAAATAATCTCCATGAACTTAATTGGAATGCTTTTTATGTGTTTGTTTTTCTTTTGCAGAATGCCATTTTTATTTGAAAGAATGAATGACACAGAAATTTGGATTATTTAGCCTAGGATATTTGGCAGATAGTTTCTTAAAAATGAACATGAACCTATCCCTTCATGAAAATCAGCTCACATGAGACAGCTGGCAGTACTTGTTACCTTGATAAAACGTAAGCTCTCAAGAGAAAATCAACATTTTGGAAAACTTGTGATCCACCAATAAGCCTGACAGCTTCTCATACTGAGAAACTTTTCTGTTGGGATTTGTGGTAATATTAAAACAAATGTGACGTTCTGATAATTCCATTCCAATCTAACAAACGCTATCTATATCACATAGTGAAATGACACTTTAAAACAATCAGGCATTGGGGTGCCTGGGTGGTTAAGCGTCCGACTTCAGCTCAGGTCATGATCTCGCGGTCCCTGAGTTCGAGCCCTGCGTCGGGCTCTGGGCTGATGGCTCAGAGCCTGGAGCCTGTTTCAGATTCTGTGTCTCCCTCTCTCTCTGCCCCTCCCCCGTTCATGCTATGTCTCTCTCTGTCTCAAAAATAAATAAACGTTAAAAAAAAAAAAAAAAACAATCAGGCATTAGTACAAGATCCATTCAATGTGCAGATGGGCCTATGGGTTTAATGTAACACAGAAGGAGACAGTCAATGATGCTGTTTCAGGTTCTACTTTGCAAATTACCTTAGAGAAAGTACAATTTGTGTTGTTTTAATATAGTATCAAAGAAGAATATTCATAATTATTTGAAAAGGTTATGAAACATACTATTATTACATTGTTGCAGGGTTGTAAATTACTTCATATATTTCAACCAAAACAACACAATAAATGCAGAAGCAAATTTGAACATCCAGTGGTCTTCTAATTAGACAGACAAGAAAGAGATTTGCAAAAATGGAAAATATAACAAAATCCAGTCTTCTCACTACCCTGTTTATTTGGGGAAATGGTTCTTTTTCATAAAAACAGTATTTCTGTTTTCATGCCATGGGTTATTAATATGACCATAAATGAATTAATAAATTTTTAAACCTGTTTTATTCCTATTATGGTAAATATTGATAGATATAATCCACAGACACAAAATTATCCTTGGGATCCTCAGTAATTTGTAAGACTGGGATCCTCAGTAATTTGTAAGACTGTGTAGATAACCTGAGAACAAAATGTTGGGAGAATCACTGACTCACACAGCTCCTGGGCCACCACTCAGGGAGAGATTGTGACAAAGAGCGCTCTGTGAGGTGAGAGGGTCTGGGCAGTCCCTGGTCCCTGGGGCTGGCTCTCAAGGACTCAGGTTCCAGGGTTGTGTTGAGGGGTCCCAATCTCCACTTCTCTTCCTTTTTTTTTTTTTTTTTATTTTTTTAACGTTTATTTATTTTTGAGACAGAGAGAGACAGAGCATGAACAGGGGAGGGGCAGAGAGAGAGAGGGAGACACAGAATCCGAAACAGGCTCCAGGCTCTGAGCTGTCAGCACAGAGCCCGAGGTGGGGCTCAAACTCACAGACCGACTCACGTCCTGAGCCAAAGTCAGACGCTCAACCGACCAAGCCACCCAGGCGCCCCTCCACTTCTCTTTCTACAATCATTGTCAGGTATTTCCGCCTGGATACTGATGACGCAACTCAGTTCACACTCCTATTAGTGTCGGGTTTCCGGGGAAGCCAATCAGCGGCACCTCAAGTTCCCCTGTTACCAAGTCTCCGCACCCGACCCCGCTACCAACTGCGAATCATTCTCTCCAGACCCTGAAGAAGCGGGTCATTATGCCCCGAACCCTCCTCCTGCTGCTGTCGGAGGCCCTGGCCATGACCCAGACCTGGGCGGGTGAGTGCGGGGTCTGATGGAAAGGGACTCAGGGGCAAGGGGACCGCCTGGCGAGGACGTAGGACCCCGGGGGGAGGTGCCTGTCCTCCGCTCCCACCCCAGACCCCCACCCGTCCCCGCCCTGGCCTGTCCTCCCCATCCCTCTCCCACTCTGCCCTGCTCTCCCCGACTCGGGTCCCCCTCGTCCTGCCCTCCCGGCCACCTCCACCAAGGACCCGGCCCCGCTCCGGGAGGAGGGTCGGGCGGGGTCTCAGCCCCTCCACGCCCTCAGGCTCCCACTCCCTCAGGTATTTCTCCACCGTCGTGTCCCGACCCGGCCGCGGGGAGCCCCGCTACTTGGAAGTCGGCTACGTAGACGACAAGCAGTTCGTGCGGTTCGACAGCGATGCCCCAAGTCCGAGGGTAGAGCCGCGGACGCAGTGGTTGGAGCAGGAGGGGCCAGTGTACTGGGACCGGGAGACGCGGAGGGTCAAGGAGACAGCACAGATTTTCCGAGTGAGCCTGCAGACTGCCCTCGGCTACTACAACCAGAGCGAGTCCGGTGAGCTGGCCCGGATCATGACCCCCATCCCCACTGATGGGCCGGGGTCGCCCCAAGTCTGGGTCCGAGCGCCACCCGAAGTCTGCGGGAAACCGCGGCCCGCCCCCGGCATGGCAGTCCCTCAACCCGGGAAGAGCCCGCGGGAGCTTTTAAGCGGTTTCACTTTCGGTTTGGACATAGTCGCTTGCCTGTTGGGACTGGGAAGGTCTGGGGGCTGACCGCGGGGTCAGGGCTCCGTTGGCGGGTCTGACTGCGGGGGCGGGGTGGGAACCAGGGTCTCACACCTTACAGGATACGTATGGCTGTGACGTGGGGCCAGATGGGTGCTTCCTCCGCGGGTACAGTCAGTTGGCCTACGACGGCGAGGATTACATTGCCCTGAACGAGGACCTGCGCTCCTGGACCGCGGCGGACACCGCGGCGCAGATCATCCGCCGCAAGTGGGAGGTGGTCGGTGTGGCGGAAGACCGGGAACTACGCGGAGGGCATGTGCTTGGATTGGCTCCGCAGGTACCTGGAGATGGGGAAGGAGACGCTGCTTCGCGCAGGTACAGGTCCGCGGGGCCTCCCCAATCTCCCTTACACTGGGGCTGGCTTCCCACGAGAAAGGAAAAATGGACTCAGTGTCAGAACAGCGCCCCTCCCCGGGTGGGAAGAGGGAGATCCGCCTCGGTGTTCATACTTCTACTAGAGAGTAACTCCCCTAGAGGGCGCTTTTCTCTAAAGGGCAGTGAGGAATCCAGTCTCCCCCTGGGATCCAGGTTGAGACCATCCCTGAAATAACCCATCAGCAGTTCCCTCTGACCCTGGCAGCCACCTTATGAACCCTGACCTTCCCTCTCAAGGCCTTTTTCTCCCTGAGAACATCTTTGGAGATCTGACTCCGGGTTTTCTGAGTCATTCACCCTCCACCACACTCAGGACCACAGTGTGTTCCCCCCTTGGACCTGCAGCCTCCTACCTGGGTTCTCTCCCTGATTCCAGAACTTAACAAGAATCAGGAGATCCCAAAGGCTAGACTGCTGTCTGGGTTTTGTGCTTCTTCCATCCAGACCAGTTGTCCTGTCCACCTCAGGATGGTCACGTGGTTGCAGTTTCAGTGGCCCATAAAGCTAAACCACAGTGTGGATTCTCTGTTTCTTCTTCCTCAGAATCTCCCAAAACACGGGTGACCCGCCACCCCATCTCTGACCGTGAGGTGGCCCTGAGGTGCTGGGCTCTGGGCTTCTACCCTGCGGAGATCACCCTGACCTGGCAGCGTGATGGGCAGGACCACACCCAGGACACAGAGCTTGTGGACACCAGGCCTGCGGGAGATGGAACCTTCCAGAAGTGGGCGGCTGTGGTGGTGCCTTCTGGAGAGGAGCAGAGATACACGTGCCATGTGCAGCACGAGGGGCTGCCCGAGCCCATCACCTTGAGATGGGGTAAGGAGGGTTGGGGGTAGAGCCCCGTGTCAGGGAAAGCAGGGCCCTTCTGGAAATTTCAGAGTCAGGACTGAAGCCAGAGGTCTGGGCCCCTCACCTTCCTTCCCTTTCCAGAGCCATCCTCTCTGCCCTCCATCCCCATCCTGGGCATCATTGCTGGTGTGGCTGTCCTTGTGGTCACTGTGGTGGTTGGAGCTGTGATCTGGAGGAAGAAGTTCTCAGGAACAGAGTGGGGGGATCTGGGTCTCTAGTCCCCTTGGGGAGTTTCGTAGATAGCACATTGTCCTGCCTTGTTCCTGGGAAGTACCATCCACACACATGTAACTGCCCACTCTGGAGCCATTACTAACATTCACTCTGTAGCAAAGCACTTGGAAAATGAAGGACAGATTTTCACTTGGTAGTTCTGCTGATGGGGACCTGATTCCTAGCAGTGACAGGACAGAGAGGAAGGTCCCTGTTCAGGACAGACCTCCAGCAAGTCAGGTGGTCCTGTGACCCCACAACTCTTTCTTCATGTGTCCCAATCCTGCCCTGGGTGTTTAGTCAGAACTCTGGAAGCTTCATTTTGGACCAGGACTAGGAGGTTGCTCTAGGATCTCATGGCCCAGCTGTCCCAAGTCTCTAACATGATATTTTCTTCCCACAGGAGGAAAAGGACCGAGCTACTCTCACGCTGCACGTAAGTATGGAGGGGGTGATTCCTGAAACCCTGGGATAGTGTAGACAGGACTCTGTGGGAAGCTCACCACTTCCTCCATAGCTCCTCATTTAGTCTCATCTCCTAGGGCTCTGATCACGTCCTGTTTATTCCACCCCAGGCAATGACAGTGCCCAGGGTTCTGATGTGTCTCCCGCAGCTCCTAAAAGTAAGACTCCAGAAGGCCTGAACTGGGGAGGAGTGGGGGCACTAGGAGCACTTTGAGCATATGGGAGGCTGTTGAGAATGTGGCATTTATGTGACCTAAATGTGTTCATGATTATTTATTGTCACAGTGGGAGGCCAGCTGACTGTGGAGGACTGAGCAATGCAGGATCTCTTCACACTCTCACTTGGTTACAAGAGCTCTGGACTTCTCTTTCTGCAAATGGTGTCAGAATGTGTCTGCGTTCCTATTAGCATATTGTGAGGACGCAGGAGACTGGCCCCCCCGCCCACCATGACCTGTACTGATTCGTGTTCCCTTTCTGACCTGCTTTCCTGTTTCACTAGAGGCAGGGCTGGACCATCTCCATCCTTGTCTTTTTTTCATGTTGGGCTGAGTACTGACGCCTTACTTTCCTATTGAAAATGAGAATCCAGATATGAATTGGTATTTTGTAATTCTGGGTATGTGGGATTGATGAATTAATAAAAGAAAAGATTTGTAAAGTTGCAACAAAATAAATGAAAGCCCTGAGAACCTCCCAGAACCCGCTGTTTCCTGTGCCGTGTCTGTTGCAGGTGGGGACAGGAGAGGGCTGGAGGAGCCGAGTGTGGACGGGGCCTGTGTCCAGTCGGTGTGCTCAGTGCATCCTTGGTGTGTCGAGCTCCCTCCTCAGCTGGGTCATGTCTCTGCTCCTTGTCCTTGTCCCTTCTGTGGAACCTTGTCTCACCAGGACCGTTACCACAGGGATGTGGACGTCACCTGTCACCAGGATCTTGTGGAGCAAGAGCTTCCTGTGACTGGGTCAGCAGGCTCCATCCTGGGTTGTGACCTCAGGCCCATCTTTTGGGTGTTTTTTTTTCCCTTGTTTCTATGGAGCATCAGGCCTGTCCTTGCTCGTGTGTCCGAGTTCCTGTCTCCTTCTCCCCAGATGACCCCAGTGGTTACAGCACCAGGAGTCCTTTGGGCTGTCGTTCTGCAGGCCTAGGTGGGCCCTGCACACAGGAGTCTCTGTGGTTTGGAGACATGAATTTTCAGATTCATCCATCTCCTCCCTCTAGAGTTGTCTTCTGGATTATTCTTTACATCCTGAGGTAGACAGAGGGGAATCTGGGAGTTTCTCATCCTTGTTCAACTTCAGTTAGTTTCTACCTTCCCTGCCTCTCTGCCCCCTCTTCCTGTCCTTAGTTCTAATGATACTGGTGCTGGTTCCCATCTACATTCATGGATTTATAAAGCAGGGTCTAATGTAGATTTCTATTTAGTTGGAGAAAGGGCCCCATGGAGCCTAAGTACAGTGACTCTGAAGACAGGACTATAACTGTGTGCTGTGCTGTGCAGGGGAAACTCTGTGGGACGGGGGAGCTGAGCAGAAAGAGGGAGGGGGGAGCAGCCCTGGGGGAAAGTAGAGGCGGCACTGATGGTGAGGTGGGGGCACTTTGTGCGGGAGCTGCCACGGACCGGCTGTGCCTGAGGCTCATCCAGAAGACGGAGGTCCTCTCCGCTGACCAGTCGTTCCACTGATAATGTCGTGTACCACGTGAAGGACCCACTATTTTTTCATCTAGGACACCTCAGTGACTAAGAAGAGGCAAATGTGCTGGTCTTGTGGAGAATATGTTCTAGTGGTGAGGGGCAGACTCCACTTGACCCTGGAACAATGTGGGGATTGAGGGCAATAACCTCACTGTGCAGTCTCAAGTCCAAGTATAACTTTTGACTCCCCTAGAACTTAAGTACTAATAGCCTACTGTTGACTAGAAGCCTTTTGATAACATAAACAATTCTTTAACACATATTTTGTAGGTTACATGTATTATATACTATACTCATAAATTAAGCTAGAAAATACTAAGAAACCATAAGGAAAACATTCATTTGACGATACTGTAAAAAACAAGTCCACATATTGGTGGATGTACACAGTCAAAACCAGTGTAATTCAGATTCAACCATATATTGTATAAATGTGGTAAATAAGGGACATGTTTAAATTGGTAGGTGCTTTGAGGAAGGTGACCCAGAGAGTTTCCTGTGTGGGGACAGGGAAGGTGGCTACTTTACTATCAGAGGGAGCCTCACTGGGAAGCTGACCTCTGAGAGATGTGCGGGACACAAGGAATTGTTGAAGAGCATGTCTCAGGGAGTTCTTTCCAGGCAGGGGAACCTCCAGGCACACGCACTAGGGCAGGAGCGTGTCCTTGTTCAAGGAAGGGTGAGAGGCCACTGTGGCTGGAGCAGAGAGCATGTGAAACGCAGTCAGATGTGTAGACCTTAGGATATTAGAAGGGGGTTGAGATTTCTCTGTGTGAAACGTGGAGTTAAAAGAATGGACAGATAAACGTGATTCACATCTCTTTAGAAGCATCTGTGTGCTCTTGCACAGAATTGAGAGGTGACGATCCAGTGACCAGTGGGGAAAAGTGTAGGAAACTAGTGCAGTGCCCAGGAGGGGGATGTCAGCTGTATATCTGGGGTGTGAGGAGGGAAAAATCATAGGAAGTGATGGGGTTCTGGATATATTTAAGGTTGGACTTTGTAGCATTTCCTAATGCATTAATTTTCATTGTGGGAAAGTATCTTATACACATATTTGAATTGGTTTTTTTTGTAAGAAGAAAAATGGAAGACATGCTGGGACATACACATTTTCTCTTCATAGGGCACAGCCAGGTGGCAGATGGGGGAAGTGGTTATCAGCTCAACATAAAATCTCTGAGATAACAAGAGTGTAGATCTTAAATGTTTGCCCCACACAAAAGGGAATGGTAACTGTGTGATATGATGCAGGTTAATACTGTGATGGTAATCATTTTGCAGTATAGACATGTGTCAAAACAAAAGCTTGTACCTTAAACTTACACAATGGTATATGTCAATTATATCTCCATAAATCTGGGAAAAAATTTCTGTGAAGTCTTGCTCCTCTATAACTACTCCCTACATTGATTTCTGACTCTTTATTATACATATGTACAGTTACAGAGACTTACAGATGAGAGAGAGAGAACACGGGGCCATGTTTTATTTCAAGGAAAGTCACAGAACAGGCTTGAGTCTACACACCCAGGAACAGAATCCACAGTGGACCCAAGGTGAGGCCCCTATACAATGAGTGTCCTGCTGCTGGGTATAGATGCCACTTTTCACATCACTGAGTCCCCTGACATGAGACACTGGACCCTGAGGCTAGGACTGCTCAAGTTGGCCTGGATGAAGGAGTGACTTGGATGAAGGAGTGACTAATAAATGGCATCTTTCAGCTTTTTCCCTTGATAGTTGTTATGGGATCCAGCTTTTGTCTACTCCAGTTCTATTCACAAATAAGCAGAGTAGCATTGTCAGGTGATAAAGTGATTGTTCAAAATGTCTTCTCCAGCCTTTGTCTCTTCCTAGGATTTTAAAAAAATAATCAAAATCTGTAACACTTGAGATGATCTGTGTATATATATTGACTTTTTAAAAATATTTTTAGTGTTTATTTCTGAGACAGAGAGAGACAGAGCACGAGTGGGGGAGGGGCAGAGAGAGAAGGAGACACAGAATCCCAAGCAGGCTCCAGGCTCTGAGCTGTCAGCACAGAGCCTGATGCAGGGCTCAAACCCACGAACCGTGAGATCATGACCTGAGCTGAAGTCAGTCGCTCAATTGACTGAGCCACCCAGGCGCCCCTATATTGACATTTTATATATCTTTGTACATGGCCATATTTCTGGAGGGAGTATCCACAATTTTATCAGTTTTTATGTGACCTCCACAAAAGTCTAAAAACTTATTCCACTTTAGACACCGTGCTTCTCCACCTCTGGCCCACGAACAGCCAATAATCAAACCATCTTTAGCAGATCCAATGACTTGGTATACAACTTGTTTTTGTCTTGTTGATTACCAGTATGAGACAGGATAAGGCCTCACTTTCAATTTCTGTCTGTATCTGTTTGTGGGCTGATGCACATTCACAGACCAGTGCTGGCTCACAGAAGACACAGATCACCATCGGGTTACGTGGAATTATACACTAGCACCTACTCTGGTGCCAGATAAATAGCAGAAGTGAAGAAATAGTTCATTGGGACGCCATTTCCAATAACAAGGAAGACTAAGTTTTAAGGCCACCTCTTCCCCTAAAAACAACTAAAAATGATAGAAAAAGTATAAGTATCTTAAGAGTATAGTAGAATAATCAAGAGAATAATCATTTAAGCCAAACTATAAATGTGGGCGATAGACCAAAGAGAAAATTGATCTGATCCTTAGGGCATTTTTCAAATCTAGAAAATCTTAGCTTGGCTTCTCGGGTCCATAACCTTCATAGACAGGAAATGATGCCCAGAGCTTATTCATGTGAGGAGCATGAAAGACATCCTCTCCCTGAACATCTGGGAAATAGGTTCATAGCCTCAGAATAGGGTGAAACATCAAAATCTGCTCTATCTTACAGGGCTCCTGGATGCCTGGGTGGCTCAGTCCTTGAGAGTCCAACGACAACTTCAGCTCAGGTCATAATCTCCTGGTTTGTGAATTTAAGCCCCTTGTGGAACTCACTGCTATCAGTGCAGAGCCTGCCTTTGTCCGCCTCTATCTCTGTCCCTCCGCGGCTTGCACTGTCTCTCAAACATAAATAAATATTAAAAAATATTTAGACATTTAGACATTTAGACATTTAGACATTAGGTCTAAAAAAGTTATCTGAATAAACCATATTCACTTTTTTAAAAATATGTTCAAGTACCAGAGTATTCTAAGGAAATTTGCCTTTGAGCCAGCAAAAAGTGAGCAGACAATTTCAAAAATTTTGCAGTCACAGACTAAACTTTCCGTGATCGATAGTCCAAATTTGCTTTACCATTGGCCATTGCACCAAAATAAGTTCGTGTCATTAGTTTAGTTTATAACTGTCCTGGATTGGTGATGACCCCAAAAATTATAAAAAATAAGTTTTGGGGCAGCAGGTGACTCTTGATCATGAGTTTCAGTCCCACATTTGGCATGTGGCTTACTTTAAAAATAAAATAAAATATTAAATTTAATTGCATTCTTAAAAAAGAAATCTTTTAACATCTTTTTTTTTTTTTTTTTTAAGTTTATTTTTGAGAGAGAGAGCCTGAGCAGGGGTAAGGCAGAGAGACAGGTATGTACAGGATACCAAGCAGAGCCCAACATCGGGCTGTGTCACAAACCATGAGATCATGACCTGAGCTGAAATCAAAAGTCAGACGATTAACCAACTGAGCCACCCAGATGTCCCTGAAAAAAAGAAATTTTTTAAAATTTTATTTATTTAAAATTTATTAAAAAAAAAATTTTTTTTTTTTGAAAAAAGAAAGAGGTGCCTGGGTGACTCAGTCAGTTGAGCATCCAACTTTGGCTCAGGTCATGATCTCAGTGTGGGTTCGAGTCCCCCCACCCCACCCCCACCCCTGCCGTGGCTTCAGAGAAGCCAGTCAGCTGGAGCCCACTTTGATCCTCTGTTCCTCCCTTCTCTGCCTCTCCCTGCTCTAGCTCTCTCTCTCAAAAATAAATAAAAATTTTTAAAGGGTCAAATCACCATAAAGATGAAACAATAAACAATAAAGATAAAGATAAACAGTTCTAATCATATATCCACCTAATGACTCAGCACCGAATACATGAAACCAAAACTGACAGAAACTGAGAGAGAAATGACAATACAACGATGTAGTAAACTTAAATATATCACTTTTGATAATGGAAAGAACAACTATGCAGAGATAAATAAAGATAAAGAAGACTTCCCCATACTATAAACCAACAGTAGAAATTTGATATTTATAGAACACTCCAGCCATCAACAGAATATACATTCTTTTCAAAGGCACATGGAGCTTTCTTGAAGATAAACCAACCTCAGTGAATTTAAAAGGGTAAAAATAGTAACAAAATATGTTCTCTTACCACAGGGGCATGATACTAAAAACCAATCAATAACTGAAATAAGTTTGGGAAACTCACAACTATGCAGAATTAAACTCATACTTCTACATAATCAAAGGTTCAAAAAGATATCAAAATGATCTCACACGTTCATGAGATGGAGCCATGCTTCCAGCCCCACCCTGACAGGGTGGAGCTTACTTAGGATTCTCTCTAACCTGCTTGGGATTCTCTCTCTGCCCCTCCCCAGCTCGCCTGTGCGCGCGCTCTCTCTCTCTCAAAATAAATAAAACAAAAAAAAAAAAAAAAAAAAAAAAAGGAAGAAAAAAATAAAAACAAAAACAAAAACGGATGTCCCGGACTGGAACCACCAAAGTGATTTATTTTCTAATCTCACTGGGACCTTGAGCCATATGGACACTAGAGGGCGTACTGAGATTGCTAAAGCTACAAGGGTGGTATCTAACCACCAAAAAGTCTTGTAGATTGGGCTTTCCTGCTTAAACCAACATTTGGTCCATTTTCTAGACCAAACAGATTGCATTTGTTGAGTAATCATGCCCTTAATTTACCTTTTAATGAATGAAAGACAAATATGTATAAGTAAGATAAGGCATTCAAAAAGAAAATAAAGTGGGCACCTGAGTGACTCAGTCTGTTAATCATTGACTCTTGATTTCAGCTCAGGGTTGGTGAGTGGGAGCCTTGCATCAGGCTCTGTGCTGACAGCATGGAGCCTGCTTAGGATTCTCTCTCTCCCCACCCCCCACCTCCCACCCCACTCCGCCCTGCCCTCTGCCCCTACCCTGCTTGCACACTCTCTCAAAATCAATAAATAAGCTTAAAAATATTATTTAAAAAATAAAAAGAAGGGGCGCCTGGGTGGCTCGTTCGGTTGGGCATCCGACTTCCTCTCAGGTCATGATCTCACAGCTTGTGAGTTCGAGCCCCGCGCCGGGCTCTGGTGCTGACAGTTTGGAGCCTAGAGCCTGCTTCAGATTCTGTGTCTCTTCTCTCTCTGACCCTAACCCACTCGCATTCTGTCTCTGTCTCTCTCAAAAATAAACAAACATAAATATATATATATATATACAAATATATAAATATACAAATATATATACACACACACACACACACACACACAAATAAATAAAAAGAGAATGGGGTGCCTGGGTGGCTCAGTTGGTTAAGTGCCCGACTTCAGCTCAGGTCATGATTTCAGTGGGTTCCAGCCCGGCATGGGGCTCTGTGCTGACAGCTCAGAGCCTGGAGCCTGTTTCAGATTCTGTGTCTCCCTCTCTCTTTGCCCCTCCCCTGCTCATGCTCTGTCTCTCAAAAATAAATAAACGTAAAAAAAAAAAAAAATTTATGTTCTTTTTTAAAAAAAGGAAACAACATGCTGAATTAAAATGGTAGTAAATAGGGGCGCCTGGGTGGCTCGGTCGGTTAAGCGTCCGACTTCGGCTCAGGTCATGATCTCACGGTCCGTGAGTTCGAGCCCCGCATCGGGCTCTGTGCTGACAGCTCAGAGCCTGGAGCCTGTTTCAGATTCTGTGTCTCCCTCTCTCTCTGCCCCTCCCCTGTTCATGCTCTGTCTCTCTCTGTCTCAAAAATAAATAAACGTTTAAAAAAAAATTTAAATAAATAAATAAATAAATAAATAAAATAAAATGGTAGTAAATAGGGGCGCCTGGGTGGCTCAGTGGGTTGGGCGGCCGACTTCGGCTCAGGTCAAGATCTCGCGGTCCGTCGGGCTCTGTGCTGACAGCTCGGAGCCTGGAGCCTGTTTCGGATTCTGTGTCTCCCTCTCTCTGACCCTCCCCTGTTCATGCTCTGTCTCTCTCTGTCTCAAAAATAAATAAATGTTAAAAAAAAAATTTTTTTTTAAATGGTAGTAAATATCTTCCTTCAAGGATGTATACAATTTTCAGGCAATTTTTTTTTCAATATATGAAGTTTATTGTCAAATTGGTTTCCATACAACACCCAGTGCTCATCCCAAAAGGTGCCCTCCTCAATACCCATCACCCACCCTCCCCTCCCTCCCACCCCCCATCAACCCTCAGTTTGTTCTCAGTTTTTAAGAGTCTCTTATGCTTTGGCTCTCTTCCACTCTAACCTCTTTTTTTTTTTCCTTCCCCTCCCCCATGGGTTTCTGTTAAGTTTCTCAGGATCCACATAAGAGTGAAAACATATGGTATCTGTCTTTCTCTGTATGGCTTGTTTCACTTAGCATCACACTCTCCAGTTCCATCCATGTTGCTACAAAAGGCCATATTTCATTCTTTCTCATTGCCACGTAGAACTCCATTGTGTATATAAACCACAATTTTTTTATCCATTCATCAGTTGATGGACATTTAGGCTCTTTCCATAATTTAGCTATTGTTGAAAGTGCTGCTATAAACATTGGGGTACAAGTGCCCCTATACATCAGTACTCCTGTATCCCTTGGGTAAATTCCTAGCAGTGCTATTGCTGGGTCATAGGGTAGGTCAGACAATTTTTTTATCTTAATGAAGGTAAAGGAATTATTCCTCTCATTTTTTTTAAAGTTTTTTATTTTCAGGGTTTTTTTTAATGTTTATTTTTTATTTATTGAGAGAGAGCACTTGAGCAGGGAAGGGAAAGAGAGAGAAGGGGACAGAGGATCTGAAGTGGACTTCGTGCTGACAGCAGAGAGACTGATGCGGGGCTTGAACTCAAAAACCATGAGATCATGACCTGAGCTTATGAAGTCAGATGCTTAACTGACTGAACCACCCAGGCTCCCCTATTTTAAGTTTTTCGGTTTCATTTGTTTTGTCTCTTTTGGAAATATTGTTTTTGTTTTTTTGGTTTTCATTTTATGTTTTGATTTGATTCAAACTTCAGAATCTTGTAAAAGATATGAAGTCTCTCTCTCAGCCTTGTCCCATTCCTGACAGGCAACCAGTGATATTAGTTCTTTGCATATTCTTCCAGAGACATTTTATGCCTATGCAAACAAACATTAATTAATTAATTAACATATACATTATTTTCCTTTTCATACAGATTTTGACATATGCTTTTCCACACCTTGCTTTTTTACCCTTAACCATATACCAAGGAGACCATCCCATAAGGATGTATTGAGAACTTCCTGGGGCGCCTGGGTGGCTCAGTTGGTTGTGTCTGACTTCAGCTCAGGTCATGATCTCACAGCTCCTGAGTTCAAGCCCCATGTCAAGCTATGAGCCTGGAGCCTGCTTCATTTTCTGTGTCTCAGTCTCTCTCTCTCTCTCTCTGCCCCTCCTCTGCTTGTGCTCTCTCTGTCAAAAATAAATAAACATTAAAAATTTTAAAAAAACTTTCTGTCTTTTTATTTATTTTTTTTTATTTTTTTTAAAACATTTATTTATTTTTGAGACAGAGAGAGACAGAGCATGAATGGGGGAGGGTCAGAGAGAGAGGGAGACACAGAATCCGAAACAGGCTCCAGGCTCCGAGCAGTCAGCACAGAGCCAGAAGCGGGGCTCGAACTCACATACCGCGAGATCGTGACCTCAGCCGAAGTCGGTCGCCTAACTGAGCCACCCAGGCGCCCATGTCTTTTTATTTTTTAATGGTAATCCATTGTATAGATACACAGTGCTTCTTTTTTTAATGTTTATTTATTTTGAGAGAAAGAGAGAGCTAGAAGGGCACTTGAGGTAGGAGAGGGGGAGGGACTGAGGTGGAAAGAGAGAGAGAGAGAGAGAGAGAGAGAGAGAGAGAGAGACTCTTAAGCAGGCTCCACACTGAGCCCCAGGCAAAGCTTGATCCCATGACCCTGAGATAGTAACCTGGGCAGAAATCAAGAGTCAGACAGTTAACCCATCCAGGTGCCCCTGGATACACAATGCTTCTTAACCAGTTCCTTACTGGTAGATATTTAGATTGTTTATAAGGTTTTATTTATATATATAATGTGTGTTTAATTTTGAAATTTTGAGAGAGAGAGAGAGCAGGAAAGGGACAGAGAGAGAAGGAGACACAGAA
The DNA here is from genome assembly GCF_023721935.1 of Panthera uncia. NCBI lineage: Eukaryota > Metazoa > Chordata > Mammalia > Carnivora > Felidae > Panthera > Panthera uncia. The sequence goes on from NW_026057580.1 coordinate 11,167,266, forward strand.
CCAAAAGCAGGCTCCAGGCTCTGAGTTGTCAGCACAGAGCCCAACATGGGGCTTGAACCCATGAACCACAAACTGTGAAATCATGACCTGAGCCAAAGCCTGATGCTCAACTGAATGAGCCACCCAGGAGGCCCAGATTTTATATTTTTTAAGTTTATTTCTTTATTTATTTTTAAGAGAGAGAGAGAGACAGTGTGTGTGTGTGTGTGTGTGAATGGGAGAGGAACAGAGAGAGAGGGATTGAGAGAATCGCAAGAAGGCTCTGCACTGTCAGCACAGAGCCCAACTCTGGGCTCAATCCCATGAACTGTGAGATCATGACGTAGGCTGAAACCAAGTTGAACACTTAACCAACTGAGCCACCCAGGTGCCCCTAGTTTTTTTTTGTTTTGTTTTGTTTTTAAAACCTATGCTGCAATATATAATTTTGAATACAGTCATCTTGCAGGTATGCGAGTTTATTTTTGGACACATTCCTAGAAGTGGGACTGCTGGGTGTATACATTTTTTAATTTGGACTGAAATTACCATATTGCCATTCATAAAAATGTGACCAGTTTGCAATTCTGTCTTCAATATATTTGAGTACCTGTTTTGGTATGCTATTTTTTTTAACTATGAAAATATATAGACATATTTTGGAGCCATTTCTATATAGATGATATTTGAAATCCTGGAACTGGATGAAACTGGAGTGATTAAGAAGACAGTAAAAGCAGACAGAGCAAGCAGCCCAGATACAGTTCTTAAACACTCCAGTATTTAAAGCAAAGGGAGTCTGCAAAGGAGACTGAGAAGGAGCAATCAGAAAGAAAACTAGAACTGTATAATGTCCCAGAAGCTTAAGGAGAGGCAGGGGGAGTAAAAAATAATACAATCATTTCAGATAACAGTTTGGCATCATGTGGTAGAGATGTGCAGTAATTCCACTCTTACACACATATCCTAGGGGAATTCACACAAAGGACCACAGAGAGATGCCCCAGAGCATTCATGATAGAAAGAAACTAAAGGTCAATGAAGAGAAGGGATAGATTATAGCATATTCACACCATGGATCCCACCTAGCAATAAAAATAAATGAACGCTTTGTATAAACATGGATTTATAACAAATATAATGTTAACTGAAAAGGCAAGCTACAGAATGATACATTCAGAGAGAAAAAATTTATACAAAGTCTCAAAGCATACCAAATAAGGGATTCTTTTAAAAAGTCCTGATAAAAGGGTGTCTGGCTAGCTCAGTGGGTAGAGCATGCAACTCTTGATCTCAGAGTTTTAAGTTTGATCCCCACACTGGGCATAGTTTACTTTAAAAAAATGAAATAAAATAAAATTATTAGTAAAAACACCAAGTTCAATGCACACACCCCACAGTTAGTCCTTGCCTCGGCAGTGTTAACAGAACCCCATGCATATCAGAACCATACAAAATGAGGACTGTCTGCATATATTTCTATTATTTACTATGTATATTGCATATAACAAATAATAAAAAATGTTAAAAATTGACAAACAATTTTATAGAGTGGTGACTCTATTCTTTTCTTATAATAATAAAATAATAAAATTTGTGAAGTAATTCCAAAAGAATTGAGCAAAATAAATAAAAGGAAAGAGTTGTCAAGTGTGGTGAAAGCCCCTGAGAGTACAGATGATGACATACATAGTCATCTCCATTCAAACTGGGTATGTATGTTCGTGACCTTGACTGCAGCAGATTTCCTGGAGAAATGTGAGCAAAAGCCAGAATGAAGTGTATAGAACCAAGAAGGAAGGATGAGGAAGTGTGGATTACAGGGGCAAACGGGGCCTTAGGTGTCAACCTCTGGGCGTGCAGAAGGGTGTGGAGGACGGGGAGGCAGGGTTGGATTCTGAACGTGCTTCTTTGGGTCCAAAGCTTAGAAGAAAAGAAATGAACATTTATTTCCTTCTTTCCATAGTCTTCAGAGAGATCTTCAGAAATCATTTATACATGCTGAAAGTTTGCAAACTGTTTCTCCAACAGTTCCTGGGTCCCTCAAAGAAATTAAGTACTTTGGTGGACTTCTGAATACAAAGACAAGGATGTGAAGTTCCTGGGGCTAGACTTCACCATCTGGGCCGTGATTCTCAACAATGTATGAAAAATTAGTAGATTTTGCTTTCCAAAGATTTTTTTTTTAGTTCTTTGTTAGAATGTTTGCAATGAATGTGTGTGTGACAAAGGATTTGGATGTGGATAAGGAACTCCAATAATTTGACAGTGGGGGGAGAAAAAAGCAACAACAACAAACATGAATAAGACTTAAATAGGCATTTTATTTATTTTTTTAAGTTTATTCACTTTTGAGAGACAGAGACAGAGCATGAGCAGGGCAGAGAGAGAGAGAGAGAGAGAGAGAGAGAGACGGAATCCAAAGCAGGCTCCAGACTCTGAGCTGTCGGCACAGAGCCCGACGCAGGGCTCCAACTCACAAACCATGAGATCATGACCTGAGCTGAAGTCGTATGCTTAACCAACTGAGCCGCCCAGGCGCCCCTAAATAGGCATTTTACAAAGGAAGATACATCAATGGTCAATGGTCAATACATATATGAAAAAAGGTTTCAACATCAATAGTCCTTCAGGGGAAAATGCAAAGTAAAACCACAATGAGAAACCAGTATGCACCCATTAGAATGGCTAAAAATAAAAATATTAATAAACTATGTGTGGCTCAGTGAGCATCGACTCTTGATTTTGGCTCAGATCAGGATCCCAGGGTGATGGAACCAAGCTCCTAGACAGACTCCTTGCTGAGCATGGAATCTGCTTAAGGCTCGCTCTCTCTCTCCGCCCCCCTCTCCCCTCTCTACCTCTTCCCCACTCTCTCTCCCTCTCTCTAAAATGTAAATAAATAATGGGGCGCCTGGGTGGCTCAGTCAGTTGAGCGTCTGACTTTGGCTCACCTCATGATCTTGAGGTCTGTGAGTTTGAGCCCCGCGTCGGGCTCTGTGCTGACAGCTCAGAGCCTGGAGCCTGCTTAGGATTCTGTGTCTCCCTCTCTCTCAGCCCCTCCCCGTTCATGCTCTGTTTCTGTCTCAAAAATAAATAAACATTAAAAAAAAATTTTTTTTAAATGAAGAACTACTGATAACACACAACAGCATGGACATATCACACAGATACTATGCCAAATGCAATAAGCCAGACACATAGAAGGCTATGCTCTATGAATGTATTTGTATTATGTTTTTAAACAGGCAAAACTACTGTATGGGAATAGTGGTCAGATCAGTGGATGCTTGGTGGGGGAAGGGAGGCTGACTGAAAGGGGACTGTTATTGAAAAGGTGATTAACCTATATATGTAAAGAGATGTCTGTAAGTTTATGACTATCATGGGTAGTATTATCCTATCTTTGTAAGAGCACAAAGTAAAAGCCTCAAGTATGTGGATATCTGTTTGTATGGCCAGGAGAGAAACTTGTGGACAGGTATATATATAGCTGTTAATGTGGTTACTTCCTGGTAGTGGAAACAGTGCATTTGTTAACTTTTCTTTCATAAAGTTTTGGATTGTTCACGTATAACGGCAAGCATGCACTACTTTTGTAATTTAAACTTTATATTCTATATATCAAAAGCTTCTTGGTCGTGGTTGTGCAACAACGTGAATATATGTAATGCCACCTTAAGTGTACTTCATGTATACTTAAGGATAGTTAAAATGGAAGGACTCCTGGCTGACTCAGAGCAGTAACTCTTGATCTTGGGATCATGAGTTCAAGCCTCACCTTGGGTGTAAAGATTAAATAAATACATAAACTTTTTAAAAAGTGCTTGGGGTTCCTGAGTGGCTCAGTCCGCTGAGCCTCCTACTCTTGATTTCAGCTCAGGTCATGATCTCAGGATTGGTGAGTTCAGGCTTTGTGTCAGGCTCCTCGGCGTTGACAGTGTGGAGCCTGCTCAGGATTCTCTTTCCCTCTCTCTCTCCATTTCAAAAATAATAAATAAACTTTTTTTTACAAAAATGCTTAAAACGGTGATTTTTATGTTATTTGTATTTTACCACAATTTAAAAACAAAACAAAAACCTTAAGCTGCATCTGCAAATGATCCTGTGACTAAGAATGGAAGTTGGGACTGGTCGAGACTGGGAAATCAGAAATGAAAGTGAATTTTTAAAAACATGATATTTAATTGGTGAAGAGGAGGGGCGCCTGGGTGGCTCAGTCAGTTGAGCGTCTGACTTTGGCTCACCTCATGATCTTGAGGTCTGTGAGTTCGAGCCCCGCGTCAGGCTCTGTGCTGACAGCTCAGAGCCTGGAGCCTGTTTTGGATTCTGTGTCTCCCTCTCTCTCTGCCCCTCCCCTGTTCACGCTCTGTCTCTCTCTGTCTCAAAAATAAATAAACATTAAAAAAAAAAAAAAACGGAAATCTTATAAAAAAATAATAATTGGTGAAGAGGAGTCTGAACATTAAAAAAAAAAAAAAAAAAAAAAAAACAAAAAAAAAACAAAAAAACCTCATAATCCCACAGTGACAGGGGAGACTAAACCCAGAATTCCAAAATCGAGGTGGACCTGAGGCGGGATTTTGTGCTTCGCAGGTGGAGAGCACAAAATCCCGCCTCTAACTAGATTTAGTCCAATGGGATACAAGGAAAGGGGAAAGTCCCGCCTCTCAAGCAGCTACAAGCCCAATGGGAGCCTTCTGGATCCGTTGGGATCCTGGGGCAGGTAAAGTGAGCTGGCTCTGAGCCCTGGCTGCGTGGGCCGCGGTCGCCAGAGACTTGGGGAGATGCGCGCCCCTGGGCTCGGTGGCGCGCCGCCCTTCGGCCTGCTACTGTGTTTGCTCGGGGTGGCTCGTTCCGGAAGCCAGGCCAGTGAGAGCGGAGGCTGAGGGTGTGCGGCCCTTGCTCGGCTTTCCAAGCCTAATGACCGCCCGTCGCTCTAACGCCCAGCCCAGCAGCCAGAGACTGCGAAACTGAGAAACAGGCCGAGTGTTTCACTCCCACAGCCGGGGGCCTGACAGTGCCTCACTGGGGCGCTGAGTTGTGAGGAGGAGTTGTGGGGGGCTCAGTTCACCCCATCCACACCCTTCCCCAAACTGTGACCTTTATGGGGCCCTTTGTGACCACCTTCTGGAGCCCAGCCAGAGAAGGCTGGGGAGATGGAGGTTGCCAAGTCTGAGAGAGGATAGGGGGTAGGATTTCCTCTGAAATCAGTTGCTTCTCATAAATAGATTACCCCGAATCCTCTCTCTCACATCTGAACCTTAAATTTAACCCCTACACTTAGTCCTACAGCATGAAGAGAAAAAATGGATTTTATATCAAACTGATTTTTGCACCCCCCACTTACTGATTACTTCCTGCTTGGGAAGAGAGTTGCAAAGGGAAATAAGGTCTGGTCTTAAAATGTGTCAGTCTGCTGAAAACTACTGAGCAGATTAGTGCAAGGAAATATTAGACGTAAATGCTATTACAGCAGAATGTGTAAGGTCTTGAGGCTTCCCAAAAGAGGAGTGAATTCTACCTGTGGAGGTGCAGAAAGGCTTGAGAGGAGGTGGCTGACATTGACTGTGGATATAAGACAAACTAGAGAGGGGAAAGAGCACTCCAGGCAACTCCACAGCCAGAGTGGGGTTCTAGGAACCGCAGGTAGATCTGAAAACCAGATGGGGGGGTGGGGTGGGGATGGGAATAGAGGGTGTGGGGGGAGAGTACAGGCTCAATCAGAGCACATGGATTGTTAAAGCACTCACCCTTGCTATTGCTGTCTGGGTACTTAATAAACTTGAATCTCAGCCATATCCCTTTAGGTCTTACTTTCCTGGGTTACAGATGAGAGACGCAAGCTTAGAAGTTATGTTATTTCGTAAATTCACACTGTTGGTATGTTTGTGAGGAATGTCAGTCCAGGTCTTTCTGATTACAGATCCTAGGCAATTCCCACTTCCCCACAGGAGCCAGGGCAAGAAATTGACTGTGTTTTTGAAGAGGGGAGGTTGGAGGCCTCTCCCCAGAGGGTGGAAGCTGAAGGATCTCAGGGAAGGCAGTAAAATGATTAGATTTATATTGAAAAAGCAGCTGCTAGAGGAGAAATGGTAGCAACTGCAAGAGAAGTCCAGAGGTGAATGAGTTTCTCCAGGCAATACTCAAAAAATGCCCAGAGGGTAGGGCTTGAGGAAGTGATTCAGAAAACCTGATGTCACTGCTCAGGCACTGTAGCCAGTCATGGAGACTTGAGGAGAGGAGTCAACTCCCAAGCAGGAAAGTGACCAGAGAAAGAGAAATCCAGCCAGGGTCACAGGCTGATGAGAGAGCATCTGAGATAAGGGCTGCAAAGAGTTGGTGGATTTAGCAATTAGGAAGTGGCTGGTGACATCAGCTGTACCATGCTGAGGTGGAGGCAAAAGCAAGATAAAATGAGATATGTATTTACTAAGTGGAGAAAAGTTTAGAGCAGAATCATATTTTTGTTTGCTTGTTTGTTTAAAAATATAGTAGGTTACTATATTCATGAACAGTAACCTGGAAGAACATTCACCAAGGTGACAACAGTGGTTATCTTGGGAGGAAGGGTGTTGGAGGGCCTATTACTTTCTTCATGATATAGTTGATGTTACTTTTTGATCGGGAAGAAATAACCAATTAAGACATTTTGTGTATTAAAAGTGAGTGGGGCCTAAAGAAGTAGAGAAGGACAATTCATTCTGGAAGCTTGTTGGAAAAAGAAAGTGAGTCAAAAGGCAGATGTTTCTGAAAAAGGAGGCAATGATAACAGCAACTACATTTGATTAAGAATGTTTTAAGGAGGGGCACCTGGGTGGCTCAGCTGGTTGAGCCTCTGACTCTTAATTTAGGCTCAGGTCATGATCTCATGATTTGTGAGTTCAGCCCCACATCAGGCTCACTGCTATCAGTCAGCCTGTCAGCGCAGAGCCTGCTTCAGATCCTCTGTTCCCCTCTTTCTGTCCCTCTCCTACTTGTGCTCTCCCCCCCCCCAAAAAAAAAAAAAAATTAGAAAAAAAAATGTTTTAAGGGACACCTGGGTGGCTCAGTGGGTTGGGCATCCGACTCTTGATCTCAGGGTTGCTAGAGAGTTTGGGCTCGTATTGGGCCCCACACTGTGCTCTAAGCTGTATGTATTTTTTTTTAAATGTATTAAAATACCCTGCTAGGTGCTTTTTTGGGGGTAGAAGAATTATCTGGAATCCTCTAAGGCATTCTTTCCTCATTTTTATACATGAAGAAAGTAAGGCTTGGTGAGTTAAAACCTTGTCCAAGACAGTACATCTCATAAGAATTATCAATGAGGTGCTTGTTAAAAATAGATTCTTGGACTTCCTCCAAACCTCCTGAGACAGACTCTGGAGAGGAAAAGCCTGGAAAACAGAGAGCCCAGGTGATTCTTAGGTTCTAGCAACCAAGGGCTGTAGCAGCATAGGAGATGGTTTGAGGCCAGGGTAAGGGTTTAATGTGGCTGGTGGGTGGAGCAGAAGGGAGAAATGAATCTTCCCTTGACAATAGTCCCAGGAAGACTCTGGGACATGGAACAGCAGCAGGAGTACAGAGATGCTCAAATATTCCTCTTCCAAGTTGGTCAAATGAAGGCAGGGAGTAGTGGGAGATGAAGGTAGAGAAGTCAGTCTTTGAGGGGCCCTGTTTTAGCCTGCTAAGGAACTTGGAAGTCATCCTGAGGACAAAAAGGAATCCTTGAAGGAGCAGAAGAGTGGTATGCAGTAAGATATGTGTTTCCAGATAGATCACTGATTGTATCAGGAGGGCAGATTTTAAATGGTTAAGACTGGAGAGAGAGAGAGAGAGAGAGAGAGAGAGAGAGAAGCCTAGAGAAGGGAGACCAACTGGAAAGACTCTGGCTATAACCCAAACAAGCCATACTATGGGTTGGTCAGTTTGATGGGAATAGAGAAGAATGTCCAGATTCAAGAAATAGGAAGTGAGGGGTGCCTGGGTGGCTCAGTCGGTTGAGCGTCCGACTTCGGCTCAGGTCACGATCTCACGGTCCGTGAGTTCGAGCCCTCGTCAGGCTCTGGACTGATGGCTCAGAGCCTGGAGCCTGCTTCCGATTCTGTGTCTCCCTCTCTCTCTGCCCCTCCCCCATTCATGCTCTGTCTCTCTCTGTCTCAAAAATAAATAAATGTTAAAAAAAAATTAAAAAAAAAAGAAATAGGAAGTGAAAAATGGGCAAGGTTTGGTAATTGTTTGAAAGTAGGAGGTGTTGAGGGAGGCAGCAATCTAGGATAAGTACCCACGTAAAATACACTTGCTGATTGTTTGGGAATACTCAGTTCTGCTATAGAAGACAAGAAAACAAATAGGATGAATAGAACTTATAAGAAGTGTTGCATGTGGGTAAGTAAGTTAGTAATCTGTGAGACAGTAAAATACACTTGCTGATTGTTTGGGAATACCCAGTTCTGCTATAGAAGACAAGAAAACAAATAGGATGAATAGAACTTATAAGAAGTGTTGCATGTGGGTAAGTAAGTTAGTAATCTGTGAGACATGTTAGATGTTGACAAGTAAGTAGAATATATTTCTCTGAATTGAGATAGAAAGGGAGGGAAGACCCAAACAGGCAATCATGGTATTCATGATACTCTAAATATATGATGAATCTGAAGCACTTGATATTCAGGAGGACTCAGTTTGACAGGACAGATGCACATCGAATAACCTAGAATTCAGGCTGTACGATCCTTCCACCCAACTTGTACCCAATCCTAAATGTATTAACCTACCCCATCACTTTCCCCTTACTCCTTGCTGTGTGTTTTACATTTATCCAATAAACCATGTGAGTCAAGCATTTCAGTTTGGTCTGTGAGCCTTTTTATTCTGTGACCTGTGGGATAGCCTCTTAGTACTGCACCAGCCAGCTACCATGGCATCAAAGTAATTTCCCACACTACAACCCAGCTCTGACTTGAGTAAGTGGGTAGATTAGATGGTGATGCCACCTGCCAGGAATATAGGACGAGAGTCAGGCTGTTTTATGCTGGAGGCTAAGAATATGCTCAGTTTGAATGTGTTGAGTTTGAGGCAATGTAGGACATTAAGCCAAGATGGCCAACAGGTGGTTGGATATAATGATGTGGAGTACAAGGATTTAGATATTGGTAGTCATTACTATTTAAAGCAATGAGCTTGGATGAGATCCTGTGGAGAAACAGTTTTCCTTCCCACTCTTCACTCCCCATTCCCTTTACCCCCTCTTTCGGTGCCCTAAAAATAGTCATATAGCCTCACAGGAACCTTGTGGGGCCATCTCATGCTGATGTCTGTTGAGAGATAAACCCTTTCCACCATTTCTTTTCCCTCAGTGATGTATTCTGTGCAATAGAACTTCATTGCTCTTTCCCAGCTCAGCACTGGGTAGTTCACATAGGAATTCTCAAGTTACTTGGATGACCAGTCTTTCTTACGGTGCTGCAAGGAGGGCAGGTGGGCAGAACCCCAGGCATCTGGGTCCCAGGCCAGGGTCCAGGGGCTTGGGAGAAGCTGATTCTCACCAGAGCTCATCATTCTAAGCACCTTGTCAGCACCTTGTCATCACTCTAAGGAGCATGATGAAGCAGAACAACTAGAGCCAAGGTGATTGATTGGGGCAGGGGTGAGGTGGTGGAGAGGTGTGAGGAGGGTGGGGTGGTGGTGGTGTGGCTATGATGGAAGACTCAATACAGTTCTAAAGATATGGAGCTATGCATTCATTATTGTTCAACTTTATTTATTTATTTATTTATTTATTTAAAGTTTATGTATTTATTTTGAGAGAAAGAGTGAGCATGAACAGGGGAGGGGCAGAGAGAGGGAGAGAGAGAGCAGGAGAGAGAGAGAATCCAAAGCAGGCTCTGTACTGTCAGGGCATAGCCCAATGCAGGGCTCAAACTCACAAACCATGAGACCATGACCTGAGCCAAGACCAAGAGTTGGATGCTTAACTGACTGAGCTATCCGGGTGCCCCCTATTTTTTTTAATTTTTAATTTTTTAAATTTTTATTTATTTTGAGAGACAGAACATGAGCAGGAGAAAGGCAGAGAGAATGAGGGAGAGACAGAATTCCAAGTTGACTCTGCACTGCCAGCACAGAGCCTGACATGGGGCTTGAACCATCAGCCATGAGATCATGACCTGAGCCGAGATCAAGAGTCTGACACCCAACCCACTGAGCCACCCAAGCACCCCTGTTCAACTATTTGTTAAGTCTGGGCACTGAATAAATATGCTGAACATCCTAGATACAGCACCTTTTCTGAGATTCCAATATTATCTCCTCCTTCTTCTGAGGGATTTTATCCCTGACTCCAAACCCGATAAATGTACCCAGTGGTGCCAGAAAGACTGGATATTAGGCACTGAGTATTGGCAAAAGTAGGACATGAGTATAACATCCCTGCCCTTGCTCCAAATCCAGAATCTGGGAAATAACTGGCCTTTTTCTGACATAGTCACCTCCCTACCCTCACCAGCAGTTCATAGGAACCCTGGAGACTGGTCAGAGTCTGAAGTGAGGTATACTTCTAACTTATGTATTTTTTTTCTTTTCTTTTCCTTTTCTTTCTTTTTTTATCTAGTGAATATCTGAGGGTCTACAAGTGCTGTTCATTTTGCATTACCAATAATAAACATTACAGTAGCACCTACTAGTACTTGAATTCTTACTGATGGGTTTTACATGAACACTGGCATGAGTTCTCTCATTGGATCCTTACTTGTTAAGGTAAAGACTATTATTATCTCTAATTCCCAGATGAGGAAAGTGCTGCTTAGAGTGGCTCATTTATACTTGCCGTGGGCATCATAAGGAGCAGTAGCATTTAGATCTGAGATTTAAGCAAGATGCTGTGTTGGGCCCAGTGCAAAGTTTTCTGCCTTCAGGGAGCCTCAGTGTGGTGAGGTGTATAATGAATGAGGACTCCGTGTAGTCAGTACCATTACTGTGGCATGAGCAATGCATGCTGGGAACACAGGAGGAAGCCACTTGCTGCAAAAGACAGAGGGTGGGATGCAGCATGACTTTGCTGGGATTCATGAGAGAGAAGATATGTCTCTGAGAGTGAGTGAAGGTTAATCAGCTGGAGAAGGGAATTTCAGGCATTTTGGGAAGTGGTGGGATTGGAGGTGGAGAAAGCCACTGTTTGGCTCTCCTGTAACTTTGGAGTTCGGAGCTTTGGTATTTGAGTCACACATCCTGCAGACAATGGTAGTCTGTGAGTTAGGGAACCAGAGCATCTGGGAACACTGGCCAGGACTTCCTTCTCAGCACACTGGAGTCTTTCCACTCCAGCAAAAGCAAGTCTAGAAAAAGCAGAAGTGCAGATGGGGAGAAAGGAAAAGAGCAATCCTTCCTTTTTTTTTTTTTTCCAATGCTTATTTATTTTGAGAGACAGAGAGACACAGAAAGACAGAGGGAATTCCAAGCAGGCTTTGTGCTATTGGTCTGATGTGGGGCTTGAACTCATGAATTGTGTGATTGTGACCTGAGCCAAAATCAAGAGTCGAACGCTCAACCAGGCACCCGAAGAGAAATCCTTCCTGACCCAGAGCTGCATCTACTCACTCCAGAAATACCTGGCAGCTGGGGTGAGGCCCTGGCCTAGGATAGGAGTGATAGGTGTGCACTGATCAGTGTGTTAGGGGATGGGGGGTGCTGAGGGCACTGTGGGGAAGGGTGGGAAAGCAGGCCTTTCAGATAACCATTACTTCCATCACATTACCTGTGTGTCTTTTGAGCATAGTTCTATTGCTGATCATTTTGCTTGCCTTCTCTCATATGTACTTTGTGAACCCTTTCTCCACTTGGCCTTCAAGTTCTGAAGGACAGGGCATGACCTGGCATCGAGGATGTGTAGTACTTTGGCAAGACCAGAGGTGGCAAGTTCCCTGGTCCAGGTCTTTTGGTCTCCTTTGCCACTGCTGCTCCCTGTCCCACTAGTGTGTGTGACTATCTGTAAAGCCCCTGGAAAGGAGCTCATTGCACATGTGGGGCCCTTGGCTCCTGTCCTCTAGCAGTACTCCAACTAACCTAGTCAAGGGACAGGCTGCCTCTGAACCCTGAATCTCTGGGACCTCAAGCCACCTGTTCCCAGGGGATGGGACTGCTTGGAGCCAGAAGTCCACTGAGATGCCCTTTGACATGAGCAGAGGCTCTCCTGTCTTGGGGATCACCAAGCCAATGCTAGGTCTCTGCAGGAGACCCAGAGAGCAGGCCCAGGGAAAGGTGGAGGAGGGTTCAGCTGGTCTGTCAGTGGCCCACATGCCCTCACCTTTCAGAGCCTCCTTGTTCTAAGCTCCCGTCCCCAACACACACACAGTCTGGATCTTCTGTGGGCTCCTGCCTTCTACGATGATCATTGTGGGGGCTGCAGTGCACCTTTCTCTGGAAGAAGTGGAAGAAGGGTAGCAGGTATGCTCAGAGTATTAGAGCTGGGAGTGACCATAAGGATGTTTTGACATCCCTCTCACTGGGAGGCTGAGGCAGGGATTTAAAGAGAGCAACTGAAGGTATATGAAAAGAGAAAGAGAAGGGAGTAGGTTAGGATTTTTGTTTCCTCTCTAACTTTGGGCTTGGGTGTCTCCTTCCTAGTATACACACAAGCGTGCGCGCGCGCGCACACACACACACACACACACACACACACACACGCAGCTCTGTTTTCCATGAGAAGTTTTGCCTCCTGAAGCATGTTTCTTGTAACCTCCCAAGCACTGAAAACCAAGTCCAAATTGGCCTGTCAAAATCTTCCTACATAACTCGATCAGACTTGATGGGAATACCTGCCAGATCTCCCAGGAAGGCTGCTTGGAGGTGGGAGATGGGGTGCAGAAAGGCCAGTTGCCAGCTGGCAACTCACTGAGTTCCTCCTCTCCTACTCCTCCAACCCCAATTTCTCTTCACAAGTGCACAGAGACAAATCTATATTCCCATGGCAAAGAAGTGATAAAGATGGATAGGAGGGTGTATGGGAGTGGGGCAGCAATTTTATGTTCTGGCTGGAAGGAAACGTAGAGTTCATTTAGTCCAATTCCTCTTTATTAGGTGAGGAAACTGAGGCATGGATGGAGGAGGTGCCATTGGCTGGGGAGTCAGAGCCAGGGCCAAGAACCCTGCTCTACAGACATGTAGTTTACTCCTGACTACTTCTCCCAGGCTCCCACCCCTCCCACTTTTCCCACAGACTACAACCAGCAAACGGGCTCCTCTATTTGAGGTAAGTGTCGGACTGGGGAAAAGAAGACATCAGTTTGCACACCTGGGGAGAGGTTGGAGGATCACTGTGAGAAGGGCAGGTGGTGGTTTACAGCCAGGAGTGGAATATGTATACATTGAGATTAGGGAGATAATCTCTCAGAGTGGGCAAAGCCTGAACCCTTCTCTCCCCAGGCCTCCTTGCTTTCTTCTGCCTACAGATTGACAGAACCCTGATATCAAAATAAGTGGTTTGCCATGCTGGTGTAGAGCAAGTTTCCATTGGTCTCCATCTGAGCCTTTCCGCTGTTTTTTCCCCAAACAGCACCCCCATGCCCCAGCAAGGGGATGGTTAGGCTGACACCTCTTTGCAGCTACACAGCCAGCCACGCCTGAGGAGTGCTGGACCTCAACTGCCCTTCCTGAGTCTCCAGTGGTGCCCTGAAACCAGATACTTGTATTTTTCTCTGTGCAGGGCCTTGATATTGCACTATAATAAAGGTGTATGTGGAGAGTTTGTGAGCCTAGTCCTGAACTGATTTTTGGAACTTGAAGTTTTTTAGTGACTCTCTAAGATCCAGGAAAGTCAAGCCTGGTCTGATGACTCAACCTCGCTTCCTGTCTCCTCCAGGTCAACAACCCTGGGCTGCCCTGCAGACGCTGGCTGGCAGAAGGGCAGCCCCCTACCCTTCAGGATGAACAGGAGGGTGGAGAAGGGGAGGGCAACATGTCCCAGCCTGGGTCAGCCCTGAGAACCCCAGGAGGGGCTGGCTAGGACTCCAGACAAACTTAACTTGCCATTAAGGTTCTGACTCAGACTCCAGGCAAGCACAGGGCTGACCTGCAGCAGAGGTACCACCACAGGCCAACAGGGATTCCAGCACCCGCTCCTCTTCTGGTTCTCTCTCTGGAATGAGTCTCTTGCCCAGGCCAGAGACACCACCTAGAGCAGCTACAATTTGTAATCTAAAAAACAAGAGGGTGGTGTTGAGTGGGAAAATTGGGAAGGTGTTTGAGGAGTCACTGGGAAGACGGGCAGCAGGGACTCTCTGAACTCACAAGGGGAGGGAGGTTTCTAGAGAGTGGTGAGCTGAGAAACACTGGTGTTGGGGATTTCAGCCAAGTCTCAGGACTGCCCCTCCCCCTCCTCCAGGAGGCTGTCTTCTTGGCAGACAGCAGATAGATGCATGACAAAGGTGCTGTGATGGCTCTGTCCTGGGGGTGGGGGAGATGGCTGGGGAGGGGCCCCCTTCTGTTCTAAAGCACGTCTCTCCACCCCCATCAGGCCTCTTAATCTATCTGCCTTTTGGGCAGTTAGTGGCTTAGAGGTGAATACAGTTCCGGCTCCACTGCCCTGCTGCCCTGTAGACCTGCTAACAACAGACCTATGGGAAGTGTTGAAATGCATGCACACAGTTAGTTGTACAAAATGTACATATAGATGGGCACATGAACAGGGTTGTGTTATATAGACTCAGTGGGGAAAAAAAGAAAACAGGCACAAAAAACTCACTGATACCAAGGTAAAGACAGCTGGCTACAGGTAGAAGGGCCCCCACTAGGACACCCAGCCCCTCAGAAGGCAGACATTGAGCCACTGACCCCAGCAAACAACCACAGACAGGGGCGAGCTGAAGAGATGCCTTAAAGTTGGCAGGGGTCAGTGTCAGTGTCCCTAGGCTCAGGATTCCGACCTTACAAGCTGCGGATAACTGATCCAGTCCCCCAATTTACCCGAGTGCCTCCACTTAGGGCAAGTTTGAGGATCCTTGAGGGTTATTCTTTTGCAAACAGAATCAAGCACCAGGTCAGCAGTGTGAGCCCTGAGGACAGTCAGGGAAGTCCAGAAAAATAGACCCTGGGGGGAGAGCTTAGGGCTGGCTTCCTGTACCCCCTCCCCAAATCGCTTTCCACCTCTTCGGCATCTTTCCACCAGCCCCACTAAACAAAGCGGATCACTTGGCCTGGGGGTCTGGGGGAGGGGTGGATGACAAGGCTGGACGCCTGAGTCCTCCAGAGGAAGGGGAGCAGGATACCTAGGTCCCAGCGGGGGGTCCTGTCTGAGGCTCAGGCTTTGAGGGGATTGCAGGGGGATGGTGCTGCTGGAGTTCTTTTTAGCTGCTCTGAGGGGGATTCTGTGTGGGGGATTGGGGCTGGGGGTTGGGGAGCAGGAAGCTGTCCCCAGGGGAGCCATCCAGGCCCATTCAAGGGTTGAGCACTTGTTTAGGGCTAGAGCTGCCCCCTCTGGGGACTGGGATTGTCCAGCCAAGGCCATTGTCCTGCCCCCTTCCCCCAGTCCCTTCCAAGCTTCTTTGAACCTGAAGTCGGATATTTTTTTCTCCCCAGCTCTCTCCTTTGGCTTTCCCCACCCAAGGCCTGGGGCTGGAGGCCTGGGCTGGGGAGGGGGAGGAGGAAGAACAGCCAACAATGGGGCCAGATATTCGGGTCTCTGATGGGGGGGGGTGCCAAGGAGGCTGATGAGGGGCCCCACAGTGGGGGGCCTCTGGGGTGTATGTGTCTGATCCCTCCGTCTGGACAAAGGTTAGAGAACGTGGGCCCAGTCAGTCCAGAGTCTGGCCCTTAGAAAGGGAAGTAGGGGGTCAATCCCTGGGTCTAGTAGGTAAGGGGGCTCTGGAAGGGAGGCCTTGTCTGTCAGTCTGCCGTTGGAGACGGGGTGAAATTCAGCAGGCTTGGCAGATAGGTACAGGGCATTTGTGGCTTTGGAGTGACTGAACCTGGCCAGTAATCCGGATGGGGATGTCAATTCCCCCTGGGGGAATTGGGCAAGAGGGAGGACCGCAGGGGGTGGATATTAAGGAATGGAGGGGTAGTTATGGCAGTCCTAGGCACATACACACTCAAAAATGTTTGAGGAGCTGAGAGGATGGCTGTGCACCAGGGAGGAGAGGGCGTCAGTGTCTCTGAAGAGGGGTCAAGCACCTGGGCTCCTGAAGAACCGAGAGGAAGTGTCCAAGTCACCCAGACAGTTCTGAGGTGTGCAGAGCCCCAGAGGGGGCAGGCAGCCTGTTGCGGGTTGGAAGTGAAGGTCCGAATGAGGGGCCTGCATCAAGGGTCTGGGGCCTTGAGAGGCGCCTAGCTGGAGCTCCCTGGCTTTCCTACCCCCGCCACAGACCACCGCCACCATCAGGCAAACACCCTTCGCCTCAGTTTCTCCCACCCCCACCGCCCTCACCTCCACCCATCCAGGGGGCGGGGCCAGAGGTCAAGGCTAGTGGGTGGGATTGGGGAGGGAGAGAGGTGTTGAGCAGTGCCTAGGAGAGCCCTCATTTTTCCAGGCCCCCGGCTTGGGGCGCCTCCGTTCCCCATGGCGGGACACCTGGCTTCCGACTTGGCCTTCTCGCCCCCGCCAGGCGGTGGAGGCGATGCGCCGGGAGGGCCGGAGCCCGGCTGGGTTGACCCTCGGACCTGGCTGAGCTTCCAAGGCCCTCCCGGCGGGTCAGGAATCGGGCCGGGGGTTGGGCCGGGCGCTGAGGTGTGGGGGATTCCCCCGTGCCCCCCGCCGTATGAGTTCTGCGGGGGGATGACGTACTGTGGGCCTCAGGTTGGAGTGGGGCTGGTGCCCCAAGGCGGCCTGGAGACCTCTCAGCCAGAGGGCGAAAGGGGAGCCGGGGTGGAGAGCAACTCCGAGGGGGCCTCCCCTGAGCCCTGCGCTGCCCCACCTGGGGCTGTGAAGCCGGACAAGGAGAAGCTGGAGCAAAACACCGAGGAGGCGAGTGAGCTGAAACAGGGCCAGAGGGGGTGGCTGGGCTGGCAGGGGGCGGCCAGGGAGGGGGTGGTGGCTGCCTAGGCCTGGAACCCAAGAGGGCAGCAGGCAGAGGCGATGCCCCAGGCAAAGAGGGCTGTGTGGCCTGAGAGCAAGGGCACGGTGGGAACCAGAAGCCAGAATTCAGAGAGAAGGGGCAGGTGAGGGCAGGGCAGCCCCAGGGAGTCGGAAGCTGCCCCAGGCTGGCCTTGCTTCCCGCCTGGCCCTTGTCAAGTAGCACCTTTCCACATCCTAGGCCTGGCCTGACCAGGGTCCGATCACTCATTTATTACCAGCCCAGCACTAGGCCCAGCTTGGGGTTTGAGTCCCTTCTCCCACCCTTAGCCCTTCTTGAAAATTTGATCCTTACGAGACTCAGGATCTTGGCCTTAGGGTTAAGTGTGGCCTGGGGGCAAAAACAGTGCTTATCCCAGGGTTATTGTTCCTGAAAGTCTAGGGTGTGACTGATTTCTGATAGAAGCTCCTGTTTGTGCTGTGTGTGTGGACGTGTGGGGTTGGGTTTACCTCCCGTCAAGTTTAGGGCTTGTCTTCCCTTGACCTCTGCCTCGGGTCCAGTGAGTCACCATTATGCAAAGTGCACACCCTGGCACCCCCTTGGTGGAAGAAGTCCTCCAGGCCATCGCCCAAATTTAGGGTCTGCTGAGGGATTGAAAGACTTCTGGGTCCAGCCCTGCTAAGGACTAGTAAGGATGTATCTTCCAGTCCTCCCAAGAGACAAGTGTAAGCAATTAGAGATCAAGTACTAAGCCTTTAGACCTCACCAAAGGAGGTGTGAGCGGGTCAGCCGACCGAGTGGCCCTCGACTTTGTAGGAGGTGACTGCTGAGCCTTGAATAATAATGGCTGCCAATTGTGGTCCATTTCCTAAGTGCCTGGCTGTGTGCTCAGTTTCTACATCATTATCTCATTAAACCACCACAAAATCTCCCAGGGAGGTATTATTAGCCTATTTCATGGGTCTTAACTACTAAATGATGAAGCTAAGGTCTGAACTGGGGTTACTTTATTTCAATCCTCAAAGTAGGATTTGGAAAAGCTATTATGGGAAGCTGAGAACATTTATAGGTCTGAAGCAGGGACTGAGCAGAAGTTGGGAATGGAAGTTAGCCTATTTGAATATGTGATTGATCAGCCTTGGAATGCTTCCCTCAAAGTTTCTAGGACTGCACAAAGGTTTAGCCCTCTTGGCCACTTGCCTTCATTGGAGTGCCCCAGGGCTCAGTCCATCACCCTCTGCTCTATCTACCTTTCCTTCCTCTCATCCACTCTCAAGCTCAAATGCCTGTGGAGAGGACTACCACATTTTGTGTCTCCTGCTGGGATGGCTCCATGAAATGCTTCACCCCATCCATCACTCAGTAGCTCAAGGCCCCAACCGGTCATCCTCATTCCTTTCACATTCTACATCCCATCTTTTCAAAGCACAGCTATCTTCACCTTGGAAATACACCCTGAAGCAATCACTACCCCCTGGTCCCAGCCACCACCATCTATGTGGGGGTTACTGCAGTTGTTACAAGTCATACCCTCATTTCCTCCTTAGTATGTTGTCAACATGTCAACTGAAGTGAGCATTTTATCTTTTTTATTTCCTTTAAGTTTTATTTATATATTTTGAGAGAGAGACTATGAGCACAGGGGTGGGGCAGGGGTGGTGGTTCAGAGAGAATCCCAAGCAGGCTCCGTGCTGTCAGCAAAGATCTCACGAATCCTGGGATCACAAACTGAGTCAAAACCAAGAGTCAGATGCTTAACTGACTGAGCCACCCGGGTGCCTCTGGAGTAAAAAAATTTTTTTTTTGTTTATTTTTTTAAATATTTCTTTGAGAGAAAGAGAGAGTGTGCGTGCATGACCAGGGGAGGAGCAGGGAGAAAGGAAGAGAGAATCCCAAGCAGGCTCCACACTGTCCATGCAGAGCCCGATGAGGTGCTCAGTCCACCAACCGTGAGATCATGACCTGAGCCAAACTAAAGAATCTGACGCTAAACAGATTGAGCCACCCAGGCACTCCTGAAGTGAACATTTTATTTTTTTTTTTAATTTTTTTTAATGTTTATTTATTTTTGAGACAGAGAGAGACAGAGCATGAATGGGGGAGGGTCAGAGAGAGAGGGAGACACAGAATCTGAAGCAGGCTCCAGGCTCTGAGCTGAGTACAGAGCCCGACGCGGGGCTCGAACTCACGGACCATGAGATCATGACCTGAGCCGAAGTCGGACGCTCAACCAACTGAGCCACCCAGGCGCCCCTGAAGTGAACATTTTAAAATCAGATATTTTACTCTACAAATCCATTCAGCAGCTCTCCGTTTCACTCGCTGACTGCAGCATCCACAAGATCTGCCCTGCTCATCCCTTTGACTTTGTGAGCTCCTCCCCTCTTCTCTTTCTTGCATCTTTCACCCTGCTCCAGCCACACAGGCCTTGCCACTGCAGGGCCTTTCCACTGGGATCTTTCCCTTTGCTCAAGCATCATTTTCTCTTATTTAAAACTGTCACCATCCTCATAGTCTCCCACCCTGCTGTACTCTAATCCTTCACCCTGCTGCATTTTTTCCATGGTGCTTCTACCATAGTAATATGCTGAATACTTATTTGTGTCTCCATGTTACAATGGAAGCCCCCTGAGGCTTTTTGTCTAGTTTGGGTAGCCTTTGGTTAATAGAAAGTGTGCAGTAAATCTATTGAATTAATCAATGAGAATCCCTGTATGTCACAAAAAGATACAGTAAAAATAAGGGATAATCAGATTTTTAAAAATGAGCACCAAGTCTACCCGTCACTTAATTCATACCTTTTTTGACACCTTTTCTGTAGTGTGTGTGTGTAGGTGCATGCCATGTCATACCCTGGGAGGAGGCTGGGGGAGAGCATATTGAGAATTAGAGACATGTGCCCTTTACTTTTCCAGTCTCAACTGCCTCAAACTGGCATAATAATTGGGTCAAAAAGCTTTTGTGGGAATGAAATGAGCTAAGAGGCAGCAGCTCCCTTCATATAACCTGACAGGTATTCATTCTCATGGAGGCCAGGGCCTGCCTTTCCATCTATGCAGGAATGGTGCTCTGCATCTACCCGATGTGTTACCTTCTGGGGTGAATGATGTTCGTAGATAGGCTATTTCTAGATATTTGGTGGGCAGTCTGGATGCAGATACTCCCACAGACCATTCCTTGGGGCTATAGCCAGGTTCTTGGGGCCCAGGTGGGAAGGGGGATCGACAACTGGTGTGTTTATGTTCTTACATGTCCTCTTCCTTTATGAATGCAGTCCCAGGACATCAAAGCTCTGCAGAAAGACCTGGAACAATTTGCCAAACTCCTGAAGCAGAAGAGGATCACCCTGGGATATACTCAGGCCGATGTGGGGCTCACCCTGGGGGTTCTCTTTGGTGGGTCTCCCTCAGCCTGTCCTGACACAGAACACAGGGACCACATCTCCCCTGGAAGAACATGCCTGAACTTGGGGCTTTTCTTCCTACCAGGGAAGCAAAGGAAGGGTATTTCAGGAGCGGACTCTATCCCCACACATGAAGAGGGTAGAGAGGAAGGGGGAAAAAGTACCTGGGCCTTGATTTTCCTCTGGGAAGAAGTGTGACCCTGGTGTGGGATCTCGGGAAGGCAGGAAAAGGTGGGGAGGCCCTGGGTCTTGGGGTCACACAGGTACTGCCTTCTGCCTCACCTTGCTTCTCTTTCCACTGGCTTCCCCAGGGAAGGTGTTCAGCCAAACAACCATCTGCCGTTTTGAGGCTTTGCAGCTCAGTTTCAAGAACATGTGTAAGCTGCGACCCCTGCTGCAGAAGTGGGTGGAGGAAGCTGACAACAACGAAAATCTGCAGGAGGTGAGGGGGGCAGGGATGCTCAGGGGTCTGCTGAGCCTTATCCTGGTTTTCAATGCTTCCACCCATGGCTTCCAGCTCTCCTTCCTGGGGCAATGGTCCTCAGTGGGATGGAGTGGAATTCCTCAGTTCTGGAAGGAGGTCCAGAGTCATCCGTCTAAACCCACCCTTCCAGGATTCTCTCCATACCATCTGCTACAGGTGACCTGTCCAGGCACTGCCCCCTTAGCAATTTGCTCTTGAGTCACTGACTTCCTGGTGCTCTGCAGGCTCAAAGTCTGCCATTCCATCTTCCTCCCTTGTCACTCTCTCTCCACCTCACCAGATATGCAAAGCAGAGACACTTGTGCAGGCCCGAAAGAGAAAGCGAACAAGTATCGAGAACCGAGTGAGAGGCAACCTGGAGAACATGTTCCTGCAGTGCCCGAAACCCACCCTGCAGCAGATCAGCCACATTGCCCAGCAGCTCGGGCTGGAGAAGGATGTGAGTGCCCAGTCCTTATGTGGTCCATTTCCTCCCCAGTCACCATCTCCCTTTCCCTGGCTCTGGCTCTTGTCTTCAAACCACTCTAGATCTGTTGGCTTTGGGCCAAATGACTAAGCAAAGCTAGCCCCACCTCCTGGAGTTCATGATTGATTGTCACTCTACCTTGTATCTTTCATCCCAGGTGGTCCGAGTGTGGTTCTGCAATCGTCGCCAGAAGGGCAAACGATCAAGCAGTGACTATTCGCAACGAGAGGATTTTGAGGCTGCTGGGTCCCCTTTCTCAGGGGCACCAGTATCCTTTCCTCTGGCACCAGGGCCCCATTTTGGTACCCCAGGCTATGGAAGCCCTCACTTCACTACACTGTACTCCTCAGTCCCTTTCCCTGAGGGTGAAGCCTTTCCCTCTGTGTCTGTTACCACTCTGGGCTCTCCCATGCATTCAAACTGAGGTGCCAACCCTTCCCAGGAATGGGGGCCAGAGGAAGGGGGAGAGCTAGGGAAAGAGAACCTGGGGTTTGTACCAGGGCTTTGGGATTAAGTTCTTCATTTCACTAAGAAAGGATTTGGGAACACAAAGGGTGTGGGGGCAGGGAGTTTGGGGGGGTACTGGTTAGAGGGAAGGTGAAGTTCAAGGATGCTCTTGTTTTTAATCCCCACATCACTCATCACTTTCTTAAATAAAGAAGCCTGGGACACAGTAGGTGGATACTTTTGTCTTTGGTTTGTCCTCCTTTGATTAGAAGAGGAGCTGGGGATACCCAATAGTTAGGTATTAGCTCTCCGACCCCAATGACCCTGAAACCAAGGTTCCATTTAAACTGCTCAGTCACACAGTATCTGTGGGAAAGCCAGTACTGGAATCCATTTATTTGTAGAAAGTCCCTATAGGTATGAACTAGTTCTTGAGAGCCTGTGACTTGGAGTCCTGGGGAAATTTGAGTGGAATACCTTATTTTTATAGCCCATTCCCTATTAGGAGCTGACTTTTTTTTTTTTTTTTTTTTTTGCTTTCCCCACTTTCTACTCTGGAAGTATCCTTAGTGGCGTTACACCAAGGAATTATCTTTAAATACTTTCTTTCTGTATATTGTCCCAAGTAAAAACTCCATCATGTGCTTTGTTGATACCAAAGTCCATTTGGTTTCCACTTAAGATTTTGGCCTACTTTGTCCATGAGTGACTCCCCAAATCCCATGTTTTTGTCCTGGCTCTGCCATTACTTAATTGGGGTAATTGGGGCCCTTGCTTGGAGCTGTTTCCTTCATGTTAAAACAAAAACAAAAACAAAAAAAACCCTTGGGTTGGTAAATCTAAGGGATAGAAAGGAATGGACATAAAAGATTGCAATAGGTCAAGATGGGACTTTTCCTAATAAGAGCTACAGAAACCCCATTTTGACAGTATCTTGGCTTGGTGTAAGGCTCATGAAAGGGAATCTGTTTATTATACTATACGTGGGTTAAGCTGATCTACACTGGATCAGGTCAGCATCCACTCAAGCTGGTGTACCAGGTTTTCTCTTTTCCATGGTCATACTTGTGAAACTTGTAAAGGTTCTGCCATCATGAACTTGACCAAACCATCCACCTATTTTAATGGCAGTGGATCTGTTTTCCTTTAATCTAAAAACCTTAATTACTTTTTCTCTAGTCTCCCACCTCCAGCCCATTCCATATCAAGTGAGCAGGTTCATATTTCTCTGCTTTATCTACTCATCTCTCTTCTAAGAGTCTGAATTAGTTTTTCAGACCATATCATTCTCAAGAACTGGAAAGCAAGGAGTATCAGACCTGCAAAAAGAATAGGTATCTAAGAGTGAATGAAGCTAATTCTTTATTTGGAAATAGAAGCAAAGCTCTGAAAAGCCAGGTAATGATCATGGTCAGTGGCAATGGTTTACCCACAATGTGAAAGTTTTGGGGCTGTGCCCTAGGTTTTCCCAGAATGCCTTATAATGCCATCCCAAAACATTAAGCATTCACTCATTCCAAGTCTGAGGCTTTTATCTTCTCAGGCATGGCATCTGCAACTGATGGGTACTCTGACCACAGACATTCTAGTGCCTATGACAACAAGAACCTATAGCTTGTAA
Organism: Panthera uncia; assembly: GCF_023721935.1. Classification (NCBI taxonomy): domain Eukaryota; kingdom Metazoa; phylum Chordata; class Mammalia; order Carnivora; family Felidae; genus Panthera; species Panthera uncia. The sequence continues at coordinate 11,190,651 of NW_026057580.1, forward strand.
TGGAATTTCCAGCTTGCTGGCAACTTCTCAGAGGCAACAAAGATCTTTGGCAGGAAACCATCTCTTCTGTCCCCTTGGCCATGAGGGCCAGCTTCAGGCCTTGGCTCCATATCCATAGCAATGGGCACTTCCCCTATAGTTATTCCCTCCTGGGGAGGCAAGGAAAGAAGGGGACATTTTTTAAGACCCATTGGTGCCCCACTGTGTCCACCCAAGGCCTGGAGGTACCAGCTCTCTGTCATCTTGGTGCCTTGTTGGTGGGCCTTATGTCTGGATGCCTACACGACACTCTGGGCACCGGAAGTCAGCCTCCCTAGCAGCCTGGATGCTGCAGCCAACACAGGCCACATGGAACCAGACATCACAACCATCACACTGAACCCAGGCAACTGTTTCTTCTTCAGGCAGGCAGCAACAAGGGGCTGCACAGGGCTCTCCGCCCCCAACTGCTGGGGGAGCCCTGGGCGTGTTCACTGGGTGCTTCCGAGGACGTCCACGTCGATTTCTGAACAAAGTGACACAAAAGCCAGGGTCACTGGAAACCTGTAGAAGCCTAGAACTTGCCCCTGGATGATCACAATGAATTTACACTAACAGTGAACTTGAATAGTAGAGCTGACTCAGGTCCTGCTGTTCAACATCTGTCTCACATCTGTTCACCTCCCATCCCCATCCCCAATCCTATGCCCAGAGCAGAGGGCCACCTCCCAGCCTGGGGGTCTAAAAAGGAACCAAAGGGAGTTTACAAATTGAGAAAGATCTCTCCACTTACCCACCAGGTGTCCGTGGGGGTGTCTCGACACAGAGCTTCTTCCTGGGCTCTATAAAGACCGATGGAGAGCCCTCGGGCATCTCTCCCTCATCATCCAACTCTGCCAACACTCGATGAGCCGATTTCCTCCGATTTCTTGGGGGTGGGGCAGAAGGGGTGGCCCCCACCTCTCTAGGGGGAGTGGGAACAGGCACGCTCTGTTGCCCACTCCCAGTCCGGGAGAAGGTGAGGGGCTGGGGCCTGAGCTTGCTAAGACTGCCAATGGAATTGAGGATCAGTGTGGCTTTCGGGGCAGGGGAAAGGGTGCTGAGAGGGCGCTGTGGGGCCCCCTGTGGGGGCAGCATAGGCCGGAAACAAGCTCTGGTTCCCTCTTCGCCACTGGACCGCGGGATGGTAATGGCTGCAAAATCTTGAGGTTTGACTCGGACTTGCTGAAACATGAAGTAGAACTCCGAAGGGCTGGTTCCTGGGGACCCTTCAGGGCCAAAGATCACAAGGTCCCCATCACTCAACTCCAGTCTGTGACCCCTTGGGAGTCGGATATTATTGACCAAAGTCCCTGTTGATGGAGGGCACCAGACAGATACAGAGAATGACAAAAACAGAAATGACCAGAGTCAGGACTGGAGAAATCTGGCCTCCTTTGGTTTTTTGGGGAACATGAGGGAGAACATGACATCTGTCATCAAATTCTCACATTTGAAGTCCCTCAGCAGGTGACATCAGATATTAAGCTCCTTGTGAGAGGAGGACAAGTTTATTTTACTTATGCCCTCTCGCAGGGCACATGGAGGAAATGGACTCCTTCCTTCACTCTGCTGAGGTCCCACTGGAGTCCCATTCTCAGACATACTGTCACCCCAGCTCCAACACAAAAATAGTTATTGGCATACCTCAGACTATCTGGGTTGAGATCTTGGCTCCACCCTTCCCAGCTATGTTACCTGGACAAGTTAACCTCTTTATGCCTCATTTTCCTTGTCTGTAAAATGGGGATGATATTAGTGCTCACCTATATTTAATGCACCTGAATAGTGCCTGGCTCATACAGTAAGCACTAAGTAAATTTTGGCTACTACAGTTATCTAATCTCCGTAACACTCCTACAACAGACCTTACTTACAAAGCCTTACATTTTACCTAGGAGGAAACTGAGACCCAGAGAGGTAAAGTGACAGGCCTGAGTTTTCACCAGGGGACAGTGGCAAAACCCAGGCCTCTTGAGGCTGACTGCATGCAATTGCCTGCAAGTCAGGGAGTAAGACATATGCTCTGCTCACTAAAACATAATTCAACATGTCATAACTGCCTTAAGACAAGAACAATGTGTCTCAGCCAATTTAGAAACTGAGTCAAGTCTGAGCTTGGCCCCCAATGGTCCCAGAACATTTCCACTGTGGTACTTCCCTAATGATGGCCCAGGCCCTGGATCTACCCAGCCCCTGTTTGGATGGTTCCAGCTAGTCAGGGACCATTGAGGGCCAACACTGCAGAGAGATTCTGACATTGCACACCTTTAGTGGGAAGACACAGGTCTGGACTACAACTGTCCATCCAACCTGATAGGGAGTTTGGGAGGCAGGCAGGATCACTGTGGAGCCCCTTAATCATTCCAGCCCAGAACTGCAACTGCCCAGGAGCAAGACTGCCCACTCACTGCTCACCTTGGCTGCTGTGGTCTTCCAGGCTGACCTTCCAATCATCACCCCGGCGCTCTGCGTGCAGCTCCGCATGGACTCCAGAGATGAGGCCAGGCTCCTGCTGGGGCTGCAGGGCCACATCACACAGATCGGCCCTACAACCCAAGCGATAGGTGCAGCCAGCCCCGCTAGGGGGGTGGAAGGTGTAGAGATCACCACCCCTGCCGCCCCCTATGCGCAGCAGCTGGAAGCAGGGCAGCATGGGCGGTGCCCCCCCCTGCACCACCTCTTCCACTTCAGGAGTCCATCACCTTTCCCACTCCTGAGCCATGCACGGTGGCCTAAGTTCTGGGCTGATGGCTTACTTTCTGTCTGATGCAAATTTGAGCTGTGCTTTGTGCAACTCTGAGCACAGGCCTGAGTTTTCAGGGGTCTGTGGCAAAACTCAGAAGAGAACCCAGACCGGCATAGTGCAAATTCAGAGTGCAAAGAGCCTAGGCATGCGATGCAAACAAAATTGTCTGGCAAGCAGTTTTGCAACTGAAAATTTCAGGGAAGGTCCCAGTGCAACGCAAAAACGAACACGTCCTATGGCACTTTAGTTGAACCGGATCTTCAGGCCACAGAATATTCGGGGAGACTCAATCTGTGCAAGGCAACAATACATTAGGCAACTTCCAGAAAAATGCAAACTGTAGATGTGTGTATAGGGATTCCTGCTTCTGTACAATACTAACTTGTCACCTCAGTGTTCTTTGGAGAAAAGAAGCTTTTTCCTGTCAGACTTATCCAAAGAGAGTAACCCTTCTGCTCGCCCGCACCTCGCTCTTCAGGCCAATGCCTCGCTCTACCTGGTTATCTTGAACCCCAGTGGTAAGTGAATCCACTGTCGTCCCCCAAAAGGCAGTGAAAAGGGTCCCTACGTTCTCTAACAAAGCAGACCTAAACCCTGGCGGCTTCCCAGCTTCTCCGGCTGGGATAAAAACAAGGGAAAGAGCTTCCCGAGATCATGCAAGGCAAATCCAGCCTTTTCCCTCCCCTGCCCAGCCCAGTTTCCGATCTACCGCGGTGCAGTCTCCAAGTAGTCTCCTCTCCAGGCAGTGCCAGACTGTGCGGCGACCCCGGACCCCTCCGGCTGGGGCCCGGAGCTGGCGCTACTGCCGCTGTTTGACAGCGAGGAAGCCGGGGTCGAGAGGGGCGCGGTCTTCGCGCGCGGGCAGCACCCGCCTAGCCTTCGGAATTCCCGGGCCTGAACTCCGCGCCGAGCGAACCCGCCCCCCATGCCACTCCTGATTGGCCAGCTCATTTGTCCTCTTCCCCTCCATTGGGCGGCGTGCTGGGAGTGTCCCTGATCTCCCGCCTTCCGCTTTTTCTGATTAGTTCACAAATTTTCCCGGGTTCCCGGAGTTGGGAGGAGCCGCCAGGGCGCGGAGACATCCCCCAACGCTTTAATTGTGTCCGGCTTTAGACAGTACTGCGCCTGCGCGCATCTCTTTCTCTCCTCCTTCCTGGGTGAAACCGGATTTTAGAGCCGCCCGCCAAGCATCCCGCTTTGCGCAGGCGCAGTCAGAGGCGGAGGCCGCGCCCAGGAGCGAGGTGTAGGGGGTGTGGCTAAAGGGCAGAGGAGGCTCTCGCGCTGGGTAAGGGACGTTCAGGAAGTGTCAGTTGGGGGCGGGAGGGGGTCGAGAGGGGGTATGGGGGTGGGTTCAGGGGTCTACAGGGGAAGAGGGGTACAGGGACCAGGTAAAGGAACAGATGAGGTGGCCCGAATGGCCTTAGAGTTCAGGGTCCAGGAGGGTAGACTCGGGTATCTGTA
>NW_026057580.1:11194978-11219871 GCF_023721935.1 Panthera uncia
GTGGGGGGGGGAGAGGGGGAGGGGATGGGGTGGAGCGAGAACTGAGAACCTGCTAGAGTGCAGGGAAGCAAGTGGGAGATGAGGGGGGAGTAAGGGATCGGAATAATTCCTTCAAGAAAAAATCCGATTAGGCTGTAGTGAGGGTGATAGGAATCCCAGATTGGGAGAAAATAGGTGAATTCTGGTGGGAGGGTGGGGAGACCTTGAAGAGACCTCTCTTGTGCTCTAGGACTCTGGAAAGAGGAGGGTAGGTGGCAGGAATGGCTGCAAAGGGCATAGTAGAGAGAAACTAAGGAAAGTTGATAGAAGGATTTGGGTGAGATGTCAGGAAGCTGGTTTTTCTGCCAAGGGATCTAGGCTGTCTGGATTCCCAGGGGACCTGGAGAGTGTCCTGCCCTACACGTGGTCACATTCATCTGGGGCCAGGCCTTGGGCCAGTGCTTTAATAGGGAAGGACCGGGTGTCATGCTTGGTGGTGTCTGGATGGGCTTCCTGAAGGCCTTGCTGAGCCATGGAGAGAACTCTGGAGATTGGGCTCACAGCTCCTGCACTGCATACCTCCTTCCTCACCTCCCACCAGGAACAGCAGAGACTGTAGGAACTTAAGGAGGAGGGTAAAGGCTCTGCCCAGAATTCTAAGAGTATGAGTAAAGCCTAAGAGCTCTTTCTCAACCTGTCTCAGTTAATTCCCTCTACCTGATGGTTATTGCCATAGTTCTATCAGGAGCCAGGTTGGGTCAAGCAAGTGATCTTCGGGTATTTCCTACTTGGGAAGTTACTAAAGGATTATGATTTTGTTATTGTAGGGCTTTCTCTTTGGAAGGTGGCCTGAAAATTGATCTGGGGTGTCCTTGTTTCTCCTGTTGTCCAGGAAAACATAGATGACTGGACACAGAATCTAGAGACTTCAAGTAATGTGGAGATGTTTCGACCTTCAGGTCAGTGGGACCAGGCAAGGGGACTGATGATTGTCTCTCCCTCGGAAACTGACCATTTTTGTCATTGTGTGTGATTCCTCAGGTTCCACTGGGCTGATTCCCCCATCCCACTTCCAAGCTCGTCCCCTTCCAACTCTATCAAGAATGGCTCCCACCTGGGTCTCAGACATTCCCCTGGTCCAACCCCCAGCCCATCAAGATGTCTCAGAGAGGCGGCCAGACCAGAGACCTCAAATGATAATGTGGGAACAGGATGTTTCTGGCAATGTGCAGGAGCCAGGGCGGAGAGGCAGGTAGGGATTCATTGTTGCTCTTTCCCTGGGTTTTCTTGCCAGTGAGCTGCCTTTTTTTTTTTTTTTTAATGTTTATTTTTGAGAGAGAGAGAGAGAGAGAAGCGGGGGAGGGGCAGAGAGAGAGGGAGACAGAATCCGAAGCAGGCTCCAGGCTCTGAGAGGTCAGCACAGAGCCCGACGTGGGGCTCCAGCTCATGAACCTCGAGATCATGACCTGAGCCAAAGTTGGATGTTCAACCGCCTAAGCCACCCAGGCGCCCCTCTGCTGACCCTTCTTCACTGAAATAGATTCCTTACCCTGTTGCAGCCCTTAGTTCCATAATTTGTGCATTTTTGTATAAGCAGTTACTGGAGCTTATAATGCATAAATAACAAGGCAATGTGCTGGATGGGGATAGCAAAAATGAATGAGATACTGATATCAATGAACTAAAAATCCTAAGGGAAGAGGTAGATTGACCAACAACCGACGGTAGGTAATGAGCATAATATGAGGCAAGACAAAGAAGTGCAAAGTAGGAGTATAGATAGACTGTTCTATGGTAGTATGCATTTATTCTGATGGAGTGCTTGCCATTAGAGCCGGACATGCTATTTGTCAATGTTATGTCTGTAAAAATTCTGATTCTTGTTCTTGATGTTTCATGTGTGTCTTTTCCCAAATGTACTGGAATGTCATTCTACCATTTTGCTCTGGAGTGGGATTGCAGGTGGGTCCACCTTGGACCCTGTTCAAGAGGAAGGAGCATGATGACAAAAGAGGAACACTGGAGTGGGGGTCAGGAGACAGAGACTGCTGCTAGTTTGGCTACCAACTAGGGTCCTTTGGCCAGTCACTTAATGTCTCTAGGCTATAGATCCCTGCCAGTTTGTTTGTTTGTTTATTTGTTTTTAATGTTTATTGATTTTTGAGAGAGAGAGAGGAATGTGTGTGCAAGCTAGAGAGGGGCAGAGAGAGAGGGAGACAGAAAGTCCAAAGCAGACTCTGCGTTGTCAGTGCAAAGCCCAACATGGGGCTCAAATCCACAAACCATGAGATCATGACCCGAGCTGCAGTCGGACACTCAACCGACTGAACCACCCAGGTGCCCCGATCCCCGTCATTTTGAAAGAAAAATCCTGTGGTTCTGGGCCTCAGTGAAGGAGTTGCATCAAGAGCCATGTTAACATAAGCTGGTTTAAACTTTACAAGATACCAGTAGACTATGTAATTTATCAATGTGCTATCAACTCCTCATATGGTATATCTAACGCTCAATAAATGCTTTTAACTAATGCATGGTCTCACTCTATTGATACTGGAAGCCATGACCTCTCTTCCTCTGAAACTTCCTCAAACTTTTCCTTGCCCTTAAATCAGAATTCAAAAATCTCTGGGTGTCTTCCAGCCTCTCCATTTCAAAATGTGTGTCCTGATGATGTGTGCATTTGATGTTTAATGCATCTGCCTGTACATAGCTCTCTCAACAGAGGTCATATTCCATGATCTCAGCTAGCCTTTAGGTCCTGTGAGCCCTGATAGTGGACCTAATCTGCTTAGTAGGAGCATGATAAATGACAACAGTGATGGAAGTGCAGATATCTCCATGGCCCAACTTCATCCCCCTCATCTCCACACACAGGGCAGAGGGACCCTCTTCTGTCTCCATTTGTCCCCTTGGCCACCCTCCCAGCACCAGAGACAGGTCTCACTTGTGCTAACCTGTCTTTGAAGGTCTGTGGAGCTAGAGGGGTCACAGGCCTTGAGCCAGCAGGCTGAGCTGATCTGTCGGCAGCTGCGAGAGCTGCGGCGACTTGAGGAGGAGGTCCTAGTCCTGCGGGAGACTTCGTTGCAGCAGAAGATGAGGCTGGAGGCCCAGGCCATGGAGCTGGAGGCTCTGGCTCGGGCGGAGAAGGCTGGCCGAGCTGAGGCTGAGGGCCTGCGTGCTGCCTTGGCTGGGGCTGAGGTTGTCCGGAAGAACCTGGAAGAGGGGAGCCAGCGGGACCTGGAGGAGGTTAAGAGGCTGCACCAAGAGCAGGTGAATGTGGGGATGAGAAGGGTTCAGTTTCACAATGGTGAATGGGGCAAAAGCTTCCCAGCAAACAGCAGTTTTCGCAGATCAGGCCCTGTGAGCAGTGGAGTGATGAGATGTTCGGTGAGGGCGAGAGAGCAGATGATCTGGAAAGAGGGATTTGGCTGTTTTGGTCTTTATCCAGATTTCGCTTTTTCCCCAAGACTCAGGTGACCTCCACCACCTGAAGCCCTCCTTCCCCTTCCACTAGGAGGTAGTTTGTCTTTCTACTTCACTCCAGGTAACCACTTCATGTGGGAGCATTGTGGGGGTGGTGAGGAGGGTGGGAGAGGGGTCTTAAGGTGGACTGGGGAGGGGAGATGATTCAGTCAGCAAGCCTTGCTCAGTGTTTACTCTTTGCCATCTCTGAGATAGGAGCCGGGACTCTGGGGAGGGCAAATTAGCCTGAGTCCTTGTGGGTGAGGCTGACAGCCTAGTGGGGGACATGCACATTCAATACCTAATTCAATCCTAATTCATTCTTTGCAACTGGGAGAAATGCCATGGAGGAGAAGGACAAGGGAGCCCTAATATGGTCTGGGGGGTTAGGGAAGACCACCCTAACCAGTAGACATGCTAAGAAATGAAACCATGGGTGAATCTCATTTTTTTTTAAATATAATTTATTGTCATCCATTTTTTTTTTAAGATTTTATTTTTTTAAATAATCTCTACACCCATTATGGGGCTTGAATTTATAACCCCAAGACTAAGAGTCACATGCTCTACCTACTAAACCAGCCAGGCGCCCCTGGGTGAATTCCTTCATAACCTCAGATTGGGGAAGCCTTTCTACCTATGAATCCAAATCCAGAGCCATTAAAAGACTGATACATTGGCTTTGTAATATTAAATTTAGAAATTACAAAATTAAAGAGTATATACAGTTCATATCACAGGAAAAGGCTAATGTCCCTCATATGCCTAGAAATTGACAAGGGAAGGGTAGCAATCTAGCCAGAAAATGGACAAAGGAGATAGTTCAAAGAAAAATATAAATGGCCTTTAGATTTATGAAGAATGCTTCATGATAAATTGTCATTTGTGCTAAATAGGAGTTGGCTGGTTAGCTGGCACATGGGGAGGTGATGGGAGCTGGGCAACATTGGTAGCATGGGGGATATGAGGAGGCCAGAGGGGCTTGAGTGCTGGAGATAAGAGAGGCCCTGGATGGTGTGTGGACAGTGAGGCCTCGGGGCCTGTTCAGAACTTTGTACTTTACCTTGAGAGCAATGCGCAACTGTTGAAAAGTTTTCAATAGGGAAATGACATGATCAGATTTGTATTTTATGTCTAAAAAGACCAGTTTTATGGGCCACCTGGCTGGCTCATTTGGTAGAGCATGCGACTCTTGATCTTGGGGTTGTGACTTTAAACCCTAGGTCCAGTGTAGAGCGTACTTAAAAATAAATAAAATAAGAAGACCAGCTTTGTGATTTATGTCCAAAATGATCACTTCATGGTATGGACATAGGGCTGGAGGGGGCAGAGTCCTTTCCAACAGGGTGTAGCAGAGAGCTGTGTGGAAGCAAGATCATTCCAGATGATGAATAGGTGGTAGGATGGAGCGGGTGGTAGGGGGCCTAGGGAGGCCTTCTGAGCAGGTGACATCGCCTGAGGTCTGAAGAGTTGGGGGAAGCCAAGCCTCAGGCAGACTCCGCTGTGGGAAAGAGCTGGTTTGTTAGTGCAGAAGGGAGGGCATTGTGGCTGGAGCAGAGTGGGCAGTGGAGAGCGGTAGAAGCTGAGCTCAGAGACATGGGCAGAGGCCACGGTAGGTCAGGCTTCACAGGCTGAGGGCAGAAGATGGGTTTTGTTGTCTGTGCCATGATAAGCCGCTGAAGGCTTTTTTGTTCTTTATGTTTATTTTTGAGAGAGACAGACAGACAGAGCGCGAGTAGGGGAGGGGCAGAGAAAAGGAGACAAAATCTGAAGCAGGCTCCAGGCTCTCAGCACCAAGCTGGACATAGGGCTCGAACCCAGGAACCATGAGATAATGACTTGAACTTAAGTCAGCTGCTTAACCGACTGAGCTACCCAGGCATTCCAAGCCACCAAAAGCTTTCAAAGACTGGTCAGGAGTGTGTTGCTGTTGTACAAGCCAGAGATGAGGGCGGCTTGCTAAGGTTAGTGGCAGTGGAGACAGAAGTGAAGGGGGGAGACTGGCAGGAACTGCTGATGGATTGGAAGGTAGATGGAGGACAATGAGGACTGTCTCCATTTTGCCATATGCAGTTGGGTGATTTGCTGGGTTGTGGTCTAAGGTCACAGAAGGTAGGGGTGAAGAGACAGGGCCTGAGCAGGAGTGGATTTACCAAGTCCAGATGTAGTGAGCTGGCTCCTGCTGTGCCCTCTCTTCTCTCCACAGCTCTCCTCTTTGACGCAGGCTCATCAGGAGGCTCTTTCTAGTTTGACCAACAAAGCTGAGGGCTTGGAGAAATCTCTGAATAGTCTGGAAACCAGGAGGGCAGGGGAAGCCAAGGAGCTGGCTGTGGCCCAGAAGGAGGCTGAGCTGCTGCAGAAGCAGCTGAGGTAAAGGGGGGGGTGGACTTAAGGGGGACCTGGTGGTTGGTGGGTGTGGTGGGTCTCCAGGGTGCCTCACCGATTGCTGCCTTATTCTGACCCCAATCCTAGCAAGACCCAAGAAGATTTGGAAGCACAGGTGACCTTGGTTGAGAATTTAAGGAGATATGTGGGGGAGCAAGTCCCTCCTGAGGTTCAAAGCCAGACCTGGGAATCAGAGCGACAGGAGCTTCTAGAAACTGTGCAAGTGAGTGAGTACAGGGTGCCTCTGTGTGGGGGCTGGACGTGGGGTGGGAGGGCTCAGGGATCAGATCCTGGGACAGGAGTGGCCCCCTGAAGAAGAGCACAGTGCCCAGGAGCGAAGGCAGTGCTGTCGAGGGGCAGCGTGCTGCCTGCTGCATGAGGGCCTGTGTGGAGGTTCTACAGAGGCGGTGGCTCTCGCCCTCCCTCTCCCATACGCAGCACTTGCAGGAGGACCGGGATGGCCTGCACACCACAGTGGAGCTGCTGCAGGTGCGTGTGCAAAGCCTCATGCACATCCTTGCCATGCAGGAGGAGGAGCTGGCCAGGAAGGTAGGCCCCTGGTGGCTCTCCGTGTGTGGGAGGCGTTCGCATGCTGCCAGAACCTCCTGGGATCTTCTTTTCTGTGAACACTTCTTGCTGTGACTCTTGTTGCTTGGTCGGGCCAGACAAAACAAAACGACACCCCACCCCCTTCCTCTGCGCCCCCCCCCAGGAACCCACACTTCCACCCTTCCTCCACCCCGCAGGTTCAACCTTCAGATTCCCTGGAGCCTGAATTCACTAGGAAGTGCCAGTCCCTGCTGAAGCGCTGGCGTGACAAAGTGTTTGCCCTCATGGTACAGCTGAAGGCCCAGGAGCTGGAGCACAGAGGATGCATGGAGCAGCTGAAGGGACAGGTTGCTTGACTCCCGCTCTCTTTCTCTCCATATTCCCCCTCCCCCCCCTCCCCCCCCAACCCCTGGCTCCTTACATGAGGGATGCTACTTGTCCAGCAAAGATTTATTGAGTGGCTACCATGTGCTGGGAACAAAGCCCTGAACAGAGACAAGTACTACTGTCAGGGAGCTTGCATTCTGGAGCAGGGACCCACAACAGGCAAGCACACAATTAGATGATGTCAAAGAATTATGTGTGCTTTAAAGAAAAATGTAAAAGATAAGTGACGGAAAGAGACCATGGCGTCAGCCGGCTTTAGGTAGGATGGTCAGGAATGGCTTTTCGGAGGAGGTGACGATGCCCAAGGATGGCGGCATGGGCAGTGGCAGTGAGTCTTTGTGGGTATGTCACAGGTGGTTCCTCAAGGGGTGGGGGGGGGGGCACATGGAACATGCTTCTGAAAGGAAACCTGGACTCAGACTCCATTCTCAGGAACCCAGGCTCATCTCCCTGCATGATGTTCTCCCGGAGACTTTGGCACCAGCCCCTTCATTCCCAGTGCCCCCCTCCAGCTTTCCGCTCCAGCTGTGCCCTGTCCCGCATCCTCTCCTCCCACAGGTGGCAGAGCTCCAGGAAAGAGTTGTGGCCCAGAGCCAGGAGCAGGCCATCCTGCAGCGCTCCCTGCAGGACAAGGCCACAGAGGTGGAGGTGGAGCGGATGGGCGCCAAGGTCTGTGTCTGAGACAGGCGGAGGCTGAGGGAGGTCAGGGATGTCCCCGGAGTTGGGAGGGGACCCCTCTTTTCACTGTATCCTTCCCAGGCCCTGCAGATAGAGCTGAACCGAGCTCAGGAGGCCCAGCGCCGGAGGCAGCAGCACACGGCCACAGCTGAGGAGCAGCTGAAGCTTGTGGCCAATTCTGTCAGCAGGTATCTGGGGTGGAGGGTGGGTGGAGTAGCATTTCTGCTTCCCCAGCTTCCTGGGCACCTTGGAGGTTAAGAGTTTCAGGCAAGAGGGGCTGGAGAGCTGGCCATTGGAGGATGCAGGGCTAAAGGTGTGTAGCCCTGGAAAAGTCCCTGTGCTGGTTTTCCCCTGGGGCAGCCTGCTCCACATTCATCAAAGGTCACTTGTTATGACTCCTGTGCACGTTTGGCTGGAGGCGAGGCCATGCTTCCTCCTGTAGTTCAGTTCCCCTGGGAGGATCTCCACCTTCAGAGTTGTTTGAGGATGGGGAGTGTGGATACTCCATCTTTCTTTCTTTAAAATTTTATGCCCTGTTTAGTTCGAACCACGTTTTAGTCTATTTTATTTTTTTAATTTTTAACATTTGTTTATTTTTGAGAGAGAGACAGAGAGAGAAGCAGAGAGAGAGAGGGAGGGAGACACAGAATTCGAAGCAGACTCCAGGCTCTCAGTTGCGGATGTGGGGCTTGAACCCACAAACTGTGGGATCATGACCTGAGTGGAAGTCAGGCACTTAACTGACTGAGCCACCCAGGTGCCCCTCTATTTATTTTAAAGCTGCACACCTACTGGCTTATTTGATATTCCATCTGAAATGTATGCCAGTTTCCTTTTCAATCAATTGCAAGTCTGTGTCTCTCATACCAACTTCCTAGGATTTTGCTTCTTGACTCTTGTTTTATAACCTTTAGAAAGACCTCTAAAGGAGAAACATACTTTCTTTGTGTGGGTAACAGCCCCTCCTCAGCTTTGGACTTTGGGATACTGAGGTGGCTCTCACAGTGCTCCTGGCACAGTGCCTAGCTTGTCATCTACACTCTGTAAATGTTTACCATTACCATGAGGCTGTTCTGAATGGATCACGTAAGAATATTGGTGTAGCAAATACCTTCTATTGGATTTGTACCTGGGGGACTAATTTCACTTAAAAATTATGAAAAACTTCCACTTTGCATGGGATTGGAGAGACTAGTTATAACGAACCACCCCAGATTCAACTCCCTGCATGGGCCTCCTGTCCCCAGGAGAGCGGGAAGGTATGCTGTACACAGGGTTTTACTTTGGCATCAGGACATCACTGAAATGGTTGTTGCTAATGATTGGTTGCCAAAAAGTCCACGAGGCTTAAAACAACCTCGCTCAGATTATTGCCAGGTTTGTTAGATAGTCTCTAGATGGCCTGGAGACCTTGTCAGAAAATGGCTTTAAGGGGCACGTGGATGGCTCAGTTGGTTAAGCATCCGACTCTTGGTTTCTGCTCAGGTCATGATCTCACGGTTGAGTTCGAGCCTCGCATCAAGCTCTCCACTGACAGTGCGGAGCCTCCTTGGGATTCTCTTTCCCTCTCTCTCTCTGCCCCCCCCCCCAATAAAGTAAATAAAAACTTGAAAAAAATGGCTTTAATAAGAGCCACAGGAGGTGTTGGAAGCATCTGCTCACACCATTTTTTAGATAACTGATCTCTGCTGTGCTGCTAGGAATATAACTGTCAGCCTTTGTCATTCATTTATTTTCCAATTGGTACACTTGGACTCTCCTGGAGTATTCCACCCCTGCCCTGAGATGCAGGTCCTCCTCCCAGCGGGGGCTGTGTAGGCTTCTCAGCTTTCGTGCACCACGCTGGTCCTTCTTTGGGCACAGCCAGCTGATAAAGCATGGGTATCTGGCCTTCACTGGTATCAAGGAATTGTTGGAGAGAATAGCTTTGATCTCTAATGCATACCAGTGATCAAAAACTAGGTTATGAGAAATAAACCTTGCAGGTTGCTTGAAAAGATACACAGTCAAGTAATGCTTTCTTGGGGTGAGGGCCCCTTAGAAAACTGATGGAAGTTATGTACTCTGTTTCTTAGGAAAAGTGCACCTAAATGCTGTATACCCAGATGTAGCATACAATACCAGATTACCAAAGCCAGGAGACATGTTAGGTGCCTGCAGGCAAAAAAGTCCAAATCAGCTAGAGATGAGCCAGCTTTATGGCACTCGTTGTAGCCTGTGTGAATCATTTGTACTGAACTCTACTGTGTATATGGGCTCTGGCTCCAGATGAGGTATGTGACCCCATGAAGCTCATTCTTGCTCATTACTGCAAGGCTCTTGTTAAAGACACTGATTGCGAGGAGCCAAATGAGAGGCTTACTGTAGGTTTGGGGACCAAGCATAGCTGTGCTGTCCTTATGAGAAAGGGGATCATTTTTTTTTAATGTTTATTTATTTATTTTGAGAGAGAGAGTGTTGAGCAGTGGAGAGGGGCAGAGAGAGGGAGAGAGAGGATCCCAAGCAGGGCTCTGCATTGTCAGCGCAGAGCCCGATGAGAGGCTCGAACTCACGAACCACAAAATCATGACCTGAGCCGAGATCAAGAGTCAGACACTTAACCAACTGAGCCACCCAGGCGCGCACTCCTCAACTGGATCATTTTTATCTAACATACACCAAAGGACTTAGGCTCTCGGGTTTTCTTCCTTATTTGGCTGAGGAGCTCAGACGTGACTGGCGGGACAAAGAGTTGGTGCTCCAGCCCTGGCTTCAGCTTCTCTTTTCCCTGCTATGTTCTGCCCTTCCCTGCTCCCCACATGTTAAGCAGTAGAGGATAGAAGTTGTCCCTACAGGTCACATCAAGTCCTTTTGGGAATGAGGTGGGGTTGAAGTGTTGCTAACCTCATGTCTTCCTCAGCTTCCAGACCTGGCTCCAGAGCACCGTGGCTGACATGGAACGGGCCACCACACGGCTTCCCAGCCTCAGCAGCCGAGTCAGCTATGCCGTCCGCAGAGTCCACACCGTTCAGGGTAGGTAGGGCAACTGCCAGACCCACTGTAGCCTTCTTCCCCCATCTTTCTCATCCCACACCCGTCCCCCTGCCTACATGCCACCAGTCCCTGAATCTCTTCCCCTTACTCCCCTCTTCCCTTTTTTCCTCCTCGAACTCCTCTCTGTTGTTCTCTGCCTTTTCTCCTCCAGGCCTGATGGCTCGAAAACTGGCCCTTGTTCAGCTGCGCCAGGAGAGGTGAAGTTTAGGGCACTTTGAGGTGGATGGGAGGGAGTTAAGGTGTTGTTTGCTGGGACCCCAAACAGTGAGGACTGAGGAGGGATGGGGGCTTAGGGATCAGGCTGGGTGATTTCCCCTCTTTCTCTTCCCTGCCCCAGCTGCCCCCAACCCCCACCGGCCACAGATGTGAGCCTTGAGTTGGAGCAGCTGCGGGAAGAACGGAACCGCCTGGACACAGAACTGCAGCTGAGTGCCCATATCATCCAGCGGGAGGTGGGCCAGGCCCGGGAGCAAGGTACTCTTGGTCCTGGAGTCCCTGGGCTGAAGCACAGGCCTGAATTGGGTGCCTTGTGGGTGGAGAGGAGGGAAGAGCTGGGGCCTGGCAAGGGGAGGCCTGTGAGTGCCGCCTCTTCCCAGGGGAGGCGGAGCGGCAGCAGCTGAGCAAGGTCGCCCAGCAGCTGGAGCAGGAGCTGCAGCGGACCCAGGAGTCCCTGGCTAGTGTGGGGCTGCAGCTGGAAGCGGCTCGCCAGGGCCAGCAGGAGAGCACACAGGAGGCTGCCAGTCTCCGACAGGAACTGACCCAGCAGCAGGAGATCTATGGGCAAGGTGTGCCGGAGGGGAAATGGGTTTACCCTGGAGGACTGGGGGGAGCGGAGAACCAAGGCTCCCCCGTCACACCCGATTTGCACCTCCCCACCCCCCCAGCTCTGCAAGAGAAGGTGGCTGAAGTGGAAACTAGGCTTCGGGAACAGCTCTTAGAAACAGAGAGGAGATTGAATGAGGCTCGGAGGGAGCATGGCAAGGCAGGTGAGATTTGCTGGGATGCACATGGGCTTCTGGGGAGATTCAGGAAGTGTTGGACATAGGTTTTTTAAAAGCTGTTTTGGTAGTATGCAAATAATGAAGTTATCAAGAAATGGCACAAATTCTCAGGTGGTGAACACACTCAGGTAGCCAGTGCCCGTATCAAGCACTGGCATGTGACCAGCCCCGAGCCTCCTAAGCCCCTCCCAGCCACTCCCCTTCACAAAGGCAACAGCCATCCCAACCTCATACCAACAGTTACCCCCAATTTTTTTTTCCCATAACACAATATGCATTTATTCTCTCACAGCCCTGGAAGTGAGAAGCTAGAATTCTGAACTCAAGATGCACACAGGGTTGGTTCCTACTAGAGGCTCTGAGGGACAATCTGTTTTATGATCCTCTCCTGCCTTGTGGCAGTTGCTGGCAGTCTTTGGTGTGTAGGCACATCATTCCATTCTCTGTCTCCATCTTTACATGGTGTTCTTTCCTGTGTGTGTCTACCCCCAACATTTTTTTTTTTCAAGTGTTTTATTTTTTTTTTTTTTGCAAATTTGTTTTTGTTTTTTTATGTTTATTTATTTTTGAGAGAGACATAGCTCGAGTGGAGGAGGGATGGGGGTGGGGTGTGGAGAGAAAGAGAGAGAATCCCCAGCAAGCTCCAAGCTGGCAGTGCAGAGCCTGAGACAGGGCTCAAACTCAATGAAACTATGAGATCATGACCTGAGCCAAAACTAAGAGTTGGACGCTTAACTGACTGAGCCACCCAGGAGCCCCTCAAAGATTTTGTTTTTAAGTAGTCCGCACCTAACATGGGGCTTGAACTCAAAAACCCAAGATCAAGAGTCATGCTCTACCTACTAAGCCAGCCAGGAGCCTCCCCCCAACTTTTTATTAGGAAAAAGTTCAAATACCTACACAAGTTATGAGTCACATAATGCCCACTTGTATACCTCTAACTAGATGTTAACAGTTAATTATTATCTTTTTCAATTAAAAAAAATGTTTATTTTGAGAGACAGCAGGGGAGGAACTGAGAGAGAGGGAGAGAGAGAATCCCAAGAAGGCTCCATGCTCATCAAGGAGCCGAACGTGGGGCTTCATCTCACTGCTGTAAGATCACAACTTGAGCCGATATCAAGAGTTGGATGCTTAGCTAACTGAGCCACCTAGGTGCCCCAAGATTTTATTTTTTAGGTAACCTCTACACCCAATGTGGGGCTTGAACCGATCATCAAGAGTCACACGTTCTGCCACCTGAGCCAGCCAGGTGCCCAGCAGTTCCTAATCGTTTGCTACATTTTCTCTATCCATATATACACATACACTGATACATGCATTTTTTGGGGAATCATTTAAAATAAGTTACAAACATTATGACCATTCAGCTGCATCTCCTACAAGGAGGAAAATTTCCTACATAACCTCAATATGATTGTCACATTAAGAACATTAATTGCACAAAATCTAATATCCAGTTCATAGTCAGATTTCCCCTAAGTTCAGGGATGGGGAAGGTACTTTGGGTTCACAGGACCATAGGGTCGTGGAGCATTAGCCACCAGACAGAAGAGACAGTCCTAGAGCATAGATGGCTTCCCTGAGCCATAGAGCTGGGGGCCCGGTGTTCCTGCCCATCATTCCAGTACTATTCTCATGGTGCCTCTTTGCCTCTGGGCTGCCCCACACCTGTGCCCTCTGTGCCCTGGCTTCCACATAGTGGTCTCCCTGCGCCAGATGCAGCGCAAAGCCACCCGGGAAAAGGAACGGAACCAGGAGCTCAGGCGCCTGCAAGATGAGGCCCGGAAGGAGGAGGGGCTGCGGCTGACCCAACGCCTGCAGGAGCTAGAAAGGGACAAGAACCTTATGCTGGTAGGGGATGGCAGAGACCAGGGCCCTTCTTGAGCTGGTGGGGGAGCAGAGGTGTAGAAGAAGGAGGCTCGGCTCTGCCTGGGCTCGGTGGCGTTTAACCCTCTCCTTCCCAGGCCACCTTGCAGCAGGAGGGTCTCCTCTCCCGTTACAAGCAGCAGCGACTGTTGGCAGTTCTTCCTTCCCTGCTGGATAAGGGGAAATCTGTGGAGTCCGGCCCCAGGGCCCCAGGGTCTTCAGCACCTGTGCCTCCAGCAGTAGCACCCACCAGCAGAGAGTCCATAAAAGGTAATGGTCCATGTAGGAAGGGACACATGAGGGGGACTTTAGCAGTCTTTCCTCCAGACACTCTTAACGCATGAGCATTGTTCTCCATGACCCTTGGAGGCCCAACAACCTCTCTTATCCATGCCTATCTTGGGCCAGAGAACCCTCTCCCTCATAACTCTCCCATCCGATGCCCTGTTCTCTGCGCGGTAGTTGCAACAGCCTTCTCTCGGTGGGCTCCTATCCCTTGGGGTCTTCTTTCCCAGGATCACTCTCTGTCCTGCTCGATGATCTGCAGGGCCTGAGTGAGGCCATCTCCAAAGAGGAAGCTGTTTCTCAAGGAGACAACCAGAACTATCCTCCTCCAGTCTGCCTCTGAGCAGCGGGCACTCTGAGCAGCAGGGGGCTCAAGGTGGGCGGGGAGGATCTTGGAGAAGTGGGGTGGGGTAGGGAGGTCAGCCAGCTGCCCTCGTGGACACGAGCTACCAAGATGTCTGTGAATTCTTCTGTAGCACAATAAAGATGAATACAGTAGGAGCCATGTTGTCTCTGGAAATGGAAGGGAATTCTCCCAGCAGCCATTGCTTTCCGGAAAATGTGAGGAGTCCCTCACAGCTATTTCTCTAGGTGGTGCCTTTTTCAAAACCCCTTTTCCTGGGCTGCTTGGGAAGTTTTTTGAGAAGCTCCAGGTTTTCTTTATTCTCAACTTTTTTTTTAAAATTTTTTAATGTTTATTTATTTTTGAGAGAGGGAGACAGAGTGCAAGCGGGGGAGGGGCAGAGAGAGAGAGGGAGACACAGAATCGGAAGCAGGCTCCAGGCTCAGAGCTGTCAGCACAGACCCCTATGTGGGGCTCGAACTCACGGACCGTGAAATCATGACCTGAGCCTAAGTCAGATGCTTAACCGACTGAGCCACCCAGGCGCCCCTCAACTTTTGTTTTAAAACTCTTTACCTCTTGGGATGCCTGGGTGGCTCAGTCGGTTTAGCGTCTGACACTTGGTTTCGGCTCAGGTCATGATCTCACAGTTTCTGAGTTCCAGCCCCACTTCACCCTCTCTACTGTCAGCACAGAGCCTGCTTCAGATCCTCTGTCCCTCTCTCTCTCTGCCCCTCCCCCACTTGCACTCTCTCTAGAAAAAGAGGAAAAAACCCCTCTTTACCTCTGGAAGATAATCACTGTCAGGAATGAGGAATATAAGACATCACTCATTTGACAGGAATCTCAGAGCTAAGGCGGTGTCGTTGTTCAGAGGCTGCAGTGATGGCTTGATGGGTGGGTCCCTGCTCCCACAGCACTGACATCAGGGTAGGGGGGGACAGATGATGGACAAGTACCTAAGTGGGCAAAGCAGCATTGCCATGAAGAGAAGACACATACAGTGATGTGATAGAACCTGACTGGGGAGAGACAGCTAGATGAGGGGACAAGAAAGGCCTTGAGGAGATGTGTGGAGACCTGCTTTGCTGCGGAAAGCAAGCAGAGGAGCCACACCGGCAGGACTCCAGAAGAGTCCTGCAGAGGACAGACAAGCACAGAGGCCGAGTGGGAAGGGAGGACCTGGTAGAGGGGATTTTATCTAAGTCAGTAGGAAGCCCTTGGGGTAATTTAAAGCTGGGAAGCAGCCACACAATTAGGCTGATTTTTTTGTTGTTGTTGATGTTTAATTTTGAGAAAGAACATGAACGGGGTGGAGGGGCAGAGAGAGAGGAGGACAGAGGATCCGAAGCGGGCTCCTTGCTGACAGCAGCAAGCCTGATGTGGGACTTGAACTCACGAACCAGGAGATCATGACCTGAGCCAAAGTCGGACATTCAACCCAGGAGCCCCTAGGGTGACATTTTTTTTTAAATTGTTTTTTCTTAATGTTTTTATTTTTGAGACAGAGAGAGACAGAGCATGAGCAGGGGAGGGGCAGAGACAGAGGGAGACACAGAATCCGAAGCAGGCTCCAGGCTCTGAGCCATCAGCACAGAGCCCGATGCGGGGCTCGAACTCACAGACTGTGAGATCATGACCTGAGCCGAAGTCGGACGCTCAACCGACTGAGCCACCCAGGCGCCCCTAGGGTGACATTTTTAAGAGTTAGTTTGGCTGGCTGTGGAGGACGGGGTTTGGGTGCGGGGAGGGATGAAGAGTGGGGGCTAGGAGGGTACTGGGGGCTGGGGAGAGATGGGCTCCAGAATGGGGAGGTGGGTTGGGCTTGGCTTGGGGAGTGTTGGGGGGGAAGGAGCAGAATGAAGGGTTCAAAGTGACACCACTGTCCCTCACTAGGAGGCAGCAGATGAGGTGGGGAATAGCCTGGGCAGGAAGGGTGTTCTGTTTGGAAGGCTTTCTGAGAAGCTCACTAGACCTTCAGACCAGAGGAGGCTTTCCTGAGGAAGAGGTTCTAAGGGGGTCTCTGAGAGACTTCGACAAGACTTGGACCAAGGCTTAAAGGTCCCAGGCAGTGGGGGGCCACAGAGAGCTGGCACCAAGGACCAGGGAAGCAGTCACAGGGGCCGGTGAGCAGGGTTCCAGAGAGAGGAGGAAGAGGCTGAGATGACTGGGGAAGCAGAGGCAGGTCCCTCCTAAGGCTCTGGGCTGTGACTGATGGAGCCTGCTCTGGGGTGGGGAGAAGGAGTCAGAATGTCCTCATACTTCTCACCTGCCATCACCCCAGTTGGCTTCTGGATGAAATTCTTCAGATGTCACTGCTTGGGAGGGCCCCTGGGTGTCTGATGAAGGCACATGCTGGAAAGCAGTCTAGAGGGGAGTGGAAGTTCCAAGGGTAAAACTGAGTCCCAAGGGGGAGGCTCGGGGTGCTGGCTGAGACCATCCCTGCTGCATCCTGTGTGTTTAAACAGGAGCAACTCTCCCTGCTCCTCCCTGAGCGTCCTGCCTCCCAGCCCCTGTAATTATACTGCTTCCCCATGCAAGGCTTGCTCCCATTTCTTGGCTTCCAATGGCTCCAAGGGATGAAAGGTAGAAGTCCTTGTGATTACGGAGTTGAGAGCTGGGTATTGATTGCTTCAGGGTGTGTAGGGAGGAGGATGTGAAAACAAAGGTGGGGTGACCAAG
The DNA here is from genome assembly GCF_023721935.1 of Panthera uncia. Taxonomy (NCBI): domain Eukaryota; kingdom Metazoa; phylum Chordata; class Mammalia; order Carnivora; family Felidae; genus Panthera; species Panthera uncia. The sequence goes on from NW_026057580.1 coordinate 11,211,632, forward strand.
GTCTAGATCATTGATAGAGCTGGGGTGGCTGGGTCCCAAAATGAGGGGGGGGACTAAAATGAGGGACGCCACCGTCAGAGGTTACACATCAGCCATGGCCTTCCAAACGGGTTTGACCAGTTAGGTTCTGATGGGATTCCTTGTGTCACTGGGCTGGCCCCTCCCCAGAGATTGGACACCTCCTCTCCCGCCTCCCCTATAAAGTCTCTTGGGGTTCCCAGGCACCTAGACTCAGCCCACCCCCAACTTTGGGGGCCAGGAGATAGACATGATGTTCAACTGGAAGCTACTGGGGATCCTGGTCCTTTACCTGTATGCCGTAGGTAAGCCAGGAGTGCAACCTGGGTTGTTGGAAGATGGTCAAGTGAGGTGAGGGTGAATTAGATGCATAGGGATGGAGGAGATTCTGGGTATTCACGTGAGGAGAAGAGTTAAGAGGTTGAAGGTGATGTAACTCAGTGTTTTTACTGGTTCAGGTGTAGGTCCATGTGGCAATTTCAATCAGAATCCAGTTGTATAGGCAAGTATTCTTCACAGCTGAGGACTGTGTGAAAGAGGGTGGGTGTCACTGCAGAGGCTGGGATCTGGGTGCCACATGGGCCCAAGGTGTAAATGGCTTTGGAGGTACAGACCAGCACAGAGACCGTGCTATTGGGGGTCCCAGCCAGGGTGGATGGAGCTTATATCAGGTCCTGTCAATTTAAAGTTGGTCAAGTTAGGGGTGCTTGAGTGGCTTAGTCAGCTGGGTGTCCGACTCTTGATTTCAGCTCAGGTCATGATCTTATGGTTCATGAGATTGAGCCCTGCACTGGGCTCAGCACTGAGTGTAGAGCTTACTTAAGATTTTCTCTCTCTCAAAAAAGAAAGAAAGTTGGTCAAGTTAATGATACCAGATAGGGTTCTTATGTCATTTTAAGATCAAAGATACACTTTGTAAATGTGTAAAGTTTCTTTGAGAGTTACTTTTTAAAATTTATTTTCTTTTTCTTTTTTAATTTTTTAAAAAATGTTCTTTTTTGAGAGAGAGAGCACAAGCCGGGCAGAGAGGAGCTGAAGCGGGCTCCGTGCTGACAGCAGAGAGCCCGATTTGGGCCTTGAACTTGCAAGTCATGAGATCATGACCTGAGCCAAAGTTGGATGCTCAACTGACTGAACCACCCAGGTGCCCTCCCCCCTTTTTAAAGTTTATTTATTTTGAGAGAGAGAGAGAGAGAGCAGGGAGGGGCAGAGAGAGGGAGAGAAAGAGAGAATCCCAAGCAGGCTCTGCACTGTCAGTGGAGAGCCTGATGCAGGGCTCAAAGGCACCAACCCTGAGATTATGACTGGAACCGAAATCAAGAGTCAGATGTTCAACCGACTGAGCCACCTAGGCACCCCGAGTGAGTTAACTTTTGAGATGTGTTTGTGGTGTCAGCTCAGGGTGTGGTCTATCTCAGAGATGCTATGCCTTCTGAGTCTCTAGCTGGGGGAGGAGGGATCTGGCCCTCATCACCTTTTACCTTTCTCCTTCCACCTCCACAGGCATCTCAGGCAACGGAGACCACCCCTCTCACCCACCCACAGAGGCTGGAGAAGAGGATGGGTCCCCAACATTGCCTCAGGGCCCCCCAATCCCTGGTGACCCTTGGCCAGGGGCACCCCCTCTCTTTGAGGACCCTCCACCTCCTGGCCCCAGTCGTCCCTGGAGAGACCTGCCTGAATCTGGAGTCTGGCCTCCTGAGCCCCCAAGAACCGATCCCCCTCAACCTCCCCGGCCTGATGATCCCTGGCCAGCAGGACCCCAGCCTCCAGAAAACCCCTGGCCACCTGCTCCTGAAGTGGACCATGGATCTCAAGAGGAGCCAGATCTTGACCCACCCCGGGAAGAATACAGATAGAGGGATTCCCCAGAGGCATCTCAGTGCCCTCCAAGCCCACCTGAACCCTTCTGATTCCCCTTCAGTTCTCCCCAATTTATCCTCCATTTCTTTCCTCATTCTTTCAATTAATTCTGAATTCTCAGTATTTCCTGTCCACTTTTGAGTTCTGCCCACATTTCCCCACCAGTTTTTTCTGACAACTGAAGCATACACCCCTACCTCATGTCCAGTCCTCCCCCAGTACTTGCTTCCCAACTTCCTCTTTCCCACTCCTGCCCCACACTGTGTTTTCTGCTGCCGCCTGGTGGCCTACAGCTGCAAACTATCAGGAGACCAAAACGGCGCTTCCATGAAATGGAAAAATAAAAAAAAACCCATGTTTTCTTAATTTTGAATCTAGGCTGCTTCTTTGCCAATGATTAGGTCTTTGAATATTGAAATGCCTTCCTCAGAGCACAAACCTACAGAGATCTGGAAGTAATATGAGTTCCTGGCTTGCCCATAATTATGCATAAGGATGTGGAACTCAGCAGAAGGAAGTTGGAAATGTAACTATCAGAATTACAAGGGCATTCAGACCCACATTTCTCCCATTCTGGAACCCCTATTTTGGAGAATGAGAAACCAAGTTACGTCTCTTTTTAATAGCTCATGGCTTGCACACCCCTGGCTGAACATGAAAACTTTCCCAGGGGCATGTGGGCAGGACTAAGTTCTAAGGGGATCAATTTCCAGAAATATATGTACCCCTTCCAAAAATGAATCTGCCCGATGACTGTACCATGTTTTCATTTTCCACTGGTGTCCAATAACAAACCACCCTTCTCCCTCTGGACAGAGAAAAGCCAAGCTCTCTTGCTCACCTTGAACTGGAGGAGAGTGCTCTTCCTGGAGCTAGCAAACAAAAATCAGTGGGGAATAGAAACCAGCCCTTTCCATCTCATTAAGAGATGCATCTTTTTTTTTTTTAATTTTTTTTAACATTCATTTTTGAGACAGAGAGAGACAGAGCATGAACGGGGGAAGGTCAGAGAGAGAGGGAGACACAGAATCTGAAACAGGCTCCAGGCTCTGAGCTGTCAGCACAGAGCCCGACGCAGGGCTCGAACTCACAGACCGCGAGATCATGACCTGAGCTGAAGTCGGACGTCCAACCGACTGAGCCACCCAGGCACCCCAAAAGATGCATCTTAAATAAAAGCTTATTCTGTTTAATCATCGTCAATATTTGTAGTTTTGACCAACTGTGTCTTGTAATAATTGTAGTTATAAATCCACTGCAGCATAACTGTTCGTAACACAGTCTTGTGGTCACAGAAAATAAATTTCAATTTATATACATATTTTTGTTACAGAGATATATGAAAAGACTTCCCCCCAAATACAATAAAATACAAAAAAAGCAATACAATGAAAATATATTTCATTAGGATAAAACTAGGAAGAGTGGAATGGAAAAAACTAAACAAAAATAAATTTGCTGACTGGTTAAAAGGCTTGCTCACTTATTAAAAGGGTGTTGTAGATATGAAAATGTTACAGCATTTCATCTGAATACAGTTGTTTTTTTTTAATGTTTTTATTTATTTTTGAGACAGAAACAGAGCATGAGCTGGGGAGGGGCAGAGAGAGAGGGAGACACAGAATCTGAAGCAGGCTCCAGGCTCTGAGCTGTCAGCCCAGAGCCTGACTCCCGGCTCAAACTCACAGACTGTGAGATCATGACCTGAGCTGAAGTCGGACGCTTAACCGACTGAGCCACCCAGGCGCCCCCATCTGAATATAGTTTGAAAGAGTGATGTGATTTTTAACAGGTAAGTATATACAATTCCCTGGAAAGTATACCCTTTACAATATTCAAATTTAAGATTAAAAATGTTAACTGTTCACTTAAAAACGTGTAAAGCATACATAATTTTTAAAAACTTCGTTAAGGGAGTGTTTACGCTGGAAAGTTAAAAAGACATAGGGATCTCAATGGCCTAATGTCAATCAGGTGGCTTACCAGGGTTGGGCGCTGAAGAGGGGCTAAAAGAAATTGTGCATGACCTTAAAATTCACACTTGAGATCAAATTTGTTTACACGGCAACCCCCCCGCCCCCCATCAAAACCGGTATGTGACCAGTTTGGGAAAAAAACCAAAAAACCAAAAAACCCACCTAATTTTAGTTTAGAAAGAATCCTAGAACACGTAATAATTGTAGGGGTGAGCCTAGAATTTAATAGTTTCCAGTGTGGACTAGGTTCACGAGATTCAGTCATTATCTTATACCTTAATATGTCCATCAATGCCAGGTGCCATGGGGGAATATAGAAAATAAAAACAAACAGTTCCCACTCTCCGGAAGCTTAAAATTAAGCCGGGGAAGAAAGGATTTGTATGAAAAGTTAAATAACAATGTCACAGACAGGATGCGAGTAACTAAATAATTATATGAGTAAGCACCAAATAGCCTCGCCAATAAACGCCGTGAGTCCAGAAGGGAGTCACGGGGAGCTGGAATAGTCAGAGGAGGCTTCCTGGAAGAAGGCACGCGCGCGGGGGAAGGGCAGGTCGCCGGGCTGCGGGCCGCGCTGGGGAGAATGTGGGTAGGGGCGGCTCCAGCGAAGGCGCAGGCGCAAACTTACCCGACGCCCAAGCCCTGCAGGACCCGCCCCTGCTCACCGGTGCTCTGGCAGTCCCCGCCTCCTGCCTTTTTGGTGCGGCTCCCAGTGTCTGGAAAGGGTTTCCTGTCTCCAGCCGGTGGTATTTCTCTTCAATGACGCCGCGCCCCACTCACCTGCGCCCCACTCACCTGCGCCCCCTCCCCTGCGCTACCGCGGTCTGCGGCGCAACAGTGCGTGGAACAAAACTCAGAGGACAAGGATTTATTTCCGCCTGCCCTCCGCTCCTAGGCCTCGAGCCTCTTGGGGGCAGAGACGGCCCTGCACATTTCTGTGGGATCGCTTTACCATTTTGGTGCCTGTGCCTCCCAGTGTGCTGTCACTTTCAGCAGCCTCGCCTAGGGCTCCCACCGCTGGGACACTGGCGTGCTGGAAGAACCTGTGTTTCTCCCTCGCATCCTCGCTGCCCCCACCTCTCTCCCAACCTTTGAAGGATGACCGATAAATGTGGGGGTATCGACACGCCAGCCCTTTGAGCCCGGTTGCCTTTCATGACACATTGCCTGGGCTCCTTCGCACTAACTCACTCCTCCTCGTTCCTCCTCCACCCTCACCTTAAAAAAAAAAAAAGTCCTCTTGAATCTTTGTCTCAGGATCTACTTCTGGGCATCCCAGCGTGGGTCGCAAAGTATGGTTTGCTGCAAACCACTGCGACTACTTATGACTTCATGTGCTGTATGAGCACTGTTGCCAAATGCTCTGCAGATTAAGCTCTCACCTAATTTGCGCAGTAACCGCATCCTTACCACCGTTTTGGATCCAGAGAGGTACTGTGACTCATACAAGAAAAGACAAATGGCAAAACTGGAATTTGAACTCAGGTCTATCTACTAAGCCAATGTCTCCGATTTTTTTTTTTTTTTAGGTTGTTATCATTTATTTTTTTATTTTGAGAGTGCGAGAGAGCGAGGAAGGGGCAGAGAGAAAGGGAGAGAGAGAATCCCAAGCAGGCTCCACACTGTCAGCGCAGAGTCCAATGTGGGGGGAAGGCTCAAACCCATAAACTGAGATCATGACCCGAGCCAAGATCAAGAGTCTGGTGCCCAACCGACTGAGCCACCCAGGTGCCCCTCCAATGTCTCTGATTTTAACCACTATATTTCCCCATCCCTTTATTTATTATCTGTGCAGCCCTGACACTGAATATAGTGCCTAGGTCTTCATGGACTCTTAATAGGTTATATTAGGGTTCCCCAGAGAAACAGAACCAATAGAGTATATATGGAGGTTTATTATAGGAATTGGCTCAAGATTGTGGAGGCTGAGAATTCCCACAGTCTGCCATCTACAAGTGGGAGAACCAGGAAAGCCAGTGGAGTAATTCCAAAGGCCTGAGAATCAGGAGTGCTGATGATGTCCAAGGACAGGAGAAGGTGGAGATGCCAGCTCAAACAAGGAGCAAATTCACCCCTCTTCCTGTTTCTTACGTTCAGGCCTCACAGAATGTATGATGCCCACCCACACTGGCGGCAGCAAGCTTCTTCCCTTAGTTCAACATTCCCATGCTAATCTCTTCCAAGAAACACCCTCACAGATGCACCCAGGAACAATGTTTTACCAGCTATCTTGGCATCCCTTAGCCCAGTCAAGCTGACACATAAAATTAACCATTGCATACATGTTTCATGAATGGCCGAACTCATTAATAAATGGCAAGTTTGGGCAACAGGGAGTAGACTGAAATGGTTAGAGTGAAGGGCTTAGCACCTGGAAAAGAGGGGGATATTGCTGGACAGGTAGGTGGGGGGGAAATAGGGAAGCCAGGCTTGGGAGTTTATATCTGAAAGTGTTTCTCCTCTGGGGCACCTGGGTGGTTCAGTTGGTTAAGCGTCCGACTCTTTATTTTGATTCAGGTCATGATGTCACAGTTCATGGGTTCCAGCCCCACGCAGGGCTCTGTACTGACAGTGTGAAGCCTGCTTAGGATTGATTCTCTCTCTCCCTCTCTCTCTCTGCACACACACACACACACACACTCTCTCTCTCTCTCTCAAAATAAATAAATAAATAAATAAATAAATAAATAATGAATCATGTTTAAAGTGTTTTTCCTCCGATAGAATTGTGTCCAGTGATGGGGAGGCTCACATGCATGCCTGGGTGTGCTGTGGCAGGGTTATATGGAATGGAAGGGAAGCAGTCTAGAACCCTCAAACTGACCAGTAGCAACCCCCCAAGCCAGATGAAGTTCGTTGGGAAAAGAAAGAGAAAATAATTAAAAAAAATTTTTTTTAAACTTAATTTATTTATTTTGAGAGAGAGAGAGCACACAAGCAGGGAAGGAACAGAGAGAGAGAGGGAGAGAGAGAATCCCAAGTAGGCTCTGCACTGTCAGTGCGGAGCTCGAACTCATGAACTGTAAGAACCTGAGCCAAAATCCAGAGTTAGTTGCTCAACCAAATGAGCCATCCAGGAGCCCCAGGAAAATAATTCTTAAAGGAGAGAGAAAGTGAGGGAAAAGTCCTTGGTGTAGCCCAGGCAGGTGTCTAGGACTCTACATCATGCTGTCTTATTTAATTTCCACATTATTATGGTTTTCATGTCTTCCTCCCCTTGTAAAGTATGAGTTTCTTGAGGGCAGAGACCATGCCTTGTCTGTGTTTGTATGCCTTCTTTCCTAGTACATGACCCAGAAGGTATTCAATAAGGCAAATTATTAGCCCTGCTTCACAGATGAGGAAACTACTCTGAGAGAGGTAACTCATCTAAGACATCACCCAAGTGCCAAAGTCAAGATGATGCAGGACTGCTTGCTCCAAACTAGTTCTTCCCCGTTTGACACAATAGGTGGGTGAGTGGGAGGGAAAAGGGGGAGGCATGAGGTAATTGGAGATTTTAATACCTATTAATAGGCAGCAGGTATTGACACCCAAACATGGTGTGTTTATCAGTTGGAAAGGAGACTGAGTGGGACTGGAGGGTATGGAGCATTAACACAGGGGAACCCATTGTGCCAGCTTATCCATTCACTGCTTCTTCCCATCTACTTTGGCTGACCTCAGCTAGGAGTGAATGCAGTGGGGACAGTATTGCATCTTATGTCAACAAGGAGTCATAGAATCAAATAATACAATAGGATCATGGATTTAGAGAACAATAGCTCAGTACCTTGGACTGGTAGGCAGTCCATAAATGCTTGGTCAATGAAAGGAAAGAATCTAGAACTTGTATCATGGTATACTCTAATTATAGAAGCTGAGTTAACTTGGGAAGGCATCAGGCACAGCCCTCAGCCTTTGGGCAGGCCAGTGATGTCTTTGGACTAGACAGAAGAGATGGTTGTCTGCTCTTCTTTGAAGATCTCTGGGCAGGGAAACTCCAAACCACTCATTTGTTCATCCATTTGCCCAAATGACAATCGTTTATTGAGCATCCACTGCGTGGGGTGCTAGGCCACGGCAACAATCCCAGGAAGCAGTTTCAGTCCTCCCTGCCCTCAAGGAGCTCTGTCCGGGGAAGAAACAAACGTGTCAATCATAGCAATAAAATGTGATAAAAGTTAAACCACAGAGGGGCATTCCCCTGAAGAGGGGAATTCCTAACTCCTCTGCTAATTTCTTGTTTCAAATACATTTGAAAACTTGCTTTGGTATAAATTTAAGCTCTCTTACTGTATATTTTCTCCCTCTAATCTTCAATTAAGTGCCACCCTGGGTGCCCAGCGCTAGCTCAAAAAACTCGTTGAATTTAACCAAATCCACCTTCCAAGCTATTCA
>NW_026057580.1:11219971-11284929 GCF_023721935.1 Panthera uncia
CCCCCCCCCCCCCCCCCCCCCCCCCCCCCCCCCCCCCCGCCCAATATCCTCAAATATCCTTAGCCTTCCTTTTGGCAGCTTAATCTCAACTCCTGTGATGGGGAAGACAGGATAGCATAGTGGTGACAGCATCAGACTGTGATCCAGATATTTGTCCCTACTCTGTTATCTATTCTCTGTATGACCTTGGGATGTGACTTTAGGCAATTTCTTAATTTCTAAATTTCCACCCAGTGCAGACAGCCTCATTCCTGTGTGTGGGTATTCTATGCTCCTCCACCAGAGGGCGGCCTAGAGGCTCCTCCAAAGTGTTTCCCTCCAGAGTCGTCCTTGCTCTTTGCCTCTAACATCATCCACTCTTCAGGCCTCAGTCAGGCCCCACTAGTGCCCTCTTGGTCACCAAGGTGACCCCTCTAAGGTGATTCAGGCACTTGAGATGAGACGAGGCAGCTCTGGGGCCCTCAGGAAAATTCAGGCATAGGCTGCTTGGGCAAGTGGCCAAGCATATTCATTATTATTTATTCTCTCTCTCATTATGTGCTGAGTTCCTTCCATAAGCCAGGCAGTGCTCTAGGGCTGTGAATACAGTGGTGAGTCAAATAGAGGAGGGCCCTGTCCTCATGGGGCTTACCTTCTAGTGGGGGGAGTGAGCAATACCCAAGATGTATACAGGACATGTCTAATAAGGTATCACGTGTGATAAGTGCTCTAAAGAAAATTAAGGCAGAGGAAGGAAATGGAGAGTGGTGGTCCATATGAGGACTTAGGATATGATTTTAAATAGAAAAGTCAGAAAGGGCCTCTGAGGAAACAGCAGGTGACAAGAAGTGAATAAAATGAGGGAGTGAGTCAGGCCATGGGAATACCCAGGAAGAAGAGGAAAAACCAGCTTAGTGCTGTGTGCCAAATATAGCATCAGGACTGCAGGTAAAGTCCCCAGCTACTGGGGGTAGGCATCGCCTTAACTCCCTGAACTTGTGTCTGTGGCCCCAAAGGACAAATGATCATTTCTGTCTCCTAGAGTCACTGAGAGAATCAAGGTCAATCCAGCACGTGTAGATGTCTGTGGTGATCTGTTACACACTGCTGAAGAGTCAGTGTTGTTCCCTGGTTCTAGCCTGGGGTCCAGGAGAATGCAGCTGGACTAGGGATGCCAGCCTCTGCCATAGATTCTGTCTTTTCTGGTCACCTCTGTGTGTACATGATGCATCAGGTGCCAGGGACACACTGGGGACAGGAGAAGCTTCCTGCCTGAGAGGAGCTCCCAGCCAGAGGGATTTAGGCCAGAGAAGATGGGCCCACCTGATACACCCTCAGCAGCTCTGAGAGCCACACCTGGCCTGGAAGTCCCTCCTGGCACGAGTCCTTCCAGCTGCTCCCGAAAGCTTCTTCAGATTGCACCCTGGCCCTCCTCTCACCCGCCCTCCCTGGCTCTGTCCTCTGGACTGGGGAGGGAGCCGGGTCTCTAATTCTGGGTGACCAATAACAATAAAAAGCGTTAATAGCCACAGTGGAAAGAATGACTGTTTTAAAGGTGAGCATAACGAGCAAACAATGAGAACTGGTGTCCCTAGCAGTCACTCCACAGAACAGAGAAGAGGACAAATATTATTGTTACTCTGAGAGCTAATCACAGCCTCTGTAGTCACCTCCTCACAAGACAAGAGGGGTGGTGGCTAAATCAGATGTGACCTAAACCTAGCGATGAGGTGTTGGGCCTGGGGAGCATGACCTGCACTCAGCTGACTTCCTGTGGCTTGCAGGCAGTGGGGAAGGGCAAGAAGGGGGAGCAGAGAGCATGGTGGGCAGAGCTCCCATCTGCTGAATTCTTCCTCTTCAGGACTCACTGCCTGAGGATGTCCCTGGCTCTGGTTCCAGTCCTCATTCCCATGTCCCAGCTGTGGTGCCTGGGTCCCTTGGAAGGTACCAGCAGGGCTGCTAAGATGGTGAGGACAGATGGGAAGAGCACAAGTGGAGGCTCACCAGGCCAAATTCCAGGAGGTCTGTCCTAGAGAAGAGATGGGTGGACTGGGAGCTGACGGAGAAGGAGGGAAGGCAGAGCTGGGTATAGACCACACCACTGGATATGTTTTGAGGGAACAGAATATATCTTGATGGGGTATAGACTGCTCCTCAGAGCAGTGATCTTAGCTAAGGGCTGGGTGGGATTCCCAACAAGAATCACCTAAGGGATTTTTAAAGTACACAGCCCTGTCTTCCTCCACTCCTGGCTTCAGATTAATGCCTTGTGCAGGGGGAAATCCCAAGACTTCCTCAGTGCGGCCACGTGAGCTCTGCTGTTTGTTAATGGAAGTGTGCTGCATCCCTCAGAGAAAAGAGATCATCCAGTGGAGAGAAGAGTGGCCCAGGGGACACAGTCACCCATGAGGAATGAGGGTGGGACAGACAGGCCCACAAGAGAGCACAGGTAAGTAGTTCTGTGTCAGAGCCAAGTCCATGTGTCTTCTGCTCCCTGCCTGGCTAGACCGAGTGCTCCTGGAGGCAAGGCCTTAGCCACTGTTGTTATCACCTGGCACCTATACTGGGCTTTGCACGATGCGGTTGGGAGGGGTAGAGGGCACTGAAGCCAGATTGGAAGATGTATTTCAGAGTAAGGTAGAAAGGGAAGAATCACCACGTGCTTACCACAGGTAAGTGCTTGGAATTCAGCGAGCAGACATATGCTCTGCCCATTTGTCCTGGAGTCCACAGTCCAGGGCCAATGGTTTCTGTTGCATTTTGAGGCTGTGTGGGGCTGCATAGGTAATGTGCCACAGACTCTATCTGAGGGCAAAGGAGTCAGACCACATGGAATGTGGATTCTGTGCTTGACCATCTACCGCAGGTAAGAAACTACAGAGGCAGGCAGAGAACAGAGACTACAACTGAATGAAGTTTAGGCAGTCATGGGCACACTGGGGCTGAAGAGGGCACAGACCAGGTCGGAACTCCCAAGTACAAATTCATCCTTTCCTTCCTGGACCCGTGACCTACGTCACGAGAGAGACCAGGGGGAGAGTATGAATGACCCAGGGCACCCATCCCCACAACCCACTACAGGGAAACGACTCAGGGAGACCCTACTGGGAGTGGGCAGGGAGCGTCAGCTTGCCATCTGTTGGGGGGGGGCATGACTGCTGGAGAGAGGAGCCCACCACAGGCAGAGCAAGGGCAACAGAGGAAGAGAGAGGAGGAGAAGAAAGTGCCTATGGCTGGAGCAGAGCACAGAGGCTCAGAGAGGGAAGGAGCCCTCAGGGCCTGGGGTGCAGAGTGGCCTCTTCCCCTTTCCCCCCAACAAAACAAGCTCATCTTTTGGGCTTCTTCCCTTCCTGTGTTTTCACTCCCTTGTTCTTTCTCTCAAGCAGTAGCCCTAGGTCTGCCAGACACCCCTGCATGGAACGCTCGTTCTAGAACTTCAGTCCCATCTTTGAGGGCCATGGTAAAAAGAGGAGAAAAGATTGAGTGGAAGGGACAGCATGTGCTATTGACTTTCTCACTTAGGACCTCTTAACTTTTGAGACTTTGATATCACACAAGGAATTTTGCATACACCCATACAGGGCTTAAGGAACCTCTGAAGTCCGTCCGTGGACCACTGCCATTAATTTATGGCCTGGTGTCAGTTGAGTGATGGTACCTACATGGGCTCTGGAGTCCAATAGGTGGGTTTGCATCCTTTCCAAACTCTTTTGCTAGTTACCAGCTGGTTTGAACAACTAATTAATTAATTAATTTTTATTTTTTAAGTTTGTTTATTTTGAGAGAGACAGAGAGACAGAGAGAGGGCATGAGCAGGGGAGGGGCAAAGAGAAAGGGAGAGAAAGAATCCCAAGCAGGCTCCGTGCTGTCAGCACAGAGCCCAATGAGGGGCTTGAATTCACCAACCATGAGATTGTGACCTGAGATGAAATCAAGAGTTGGACACTTAACTGACTGAGCCACTCAGGTGCCCCTTGAGCAACTAGTTTAAATTCAGTTTCCCCATCTGTGAAATGGGGGAGAAAGAACTCTTACCCTGCAGGGCTAGTGTAAGGATTAAGCACCAGCACACTCGTGGGGGGCCTGGGACAGAGGAAATGGTTCTTCTCTACTCCCCAAGCCTCCTTTCTGACTATGCTGTCCCCCCACTCAGAACCTTCAGTTCCCTGCATCCTCCTGCACATACCGCATTCCTACCTTAGCCTGATGTTATAGATTGTCTCTGATGATGGTCCAAACAGCCTTTCTGTTTTCTCCATCTCTCTCTTCCTCTGTTTATACTTCCCAAGCTACTTATTTGTTCTAAATATACTCTCAGCATCACCAGGGCCCTGAGTCTGAGCTGTCTGCTCCCTTCCCTGCTTATCTTCCCCAAAGCCCAGGGAATATCCTGCTGCCTCCTCAAAGCCAAGTGCCTGTCCCTTTTCTCCATGTCAGCATTCTTTTTAGGCTGTCTGTCCCCAGCTGGACTTCAGCTCCTCAAGGACAAGGGCAATTCATCTTCCTCCTTGTTGCAACTTCCAAAGCACAGTGTAGGATGAGCATGCTGAACCAGTGCCCAGTGCAGAATGCAGCAGCAAAGAGTAGCCCAGGGCAGCCTAGAGTGGACACAACTTGCCTTCTTCATAAATGTGGGGCAAGAACTCCCAATCTCTTGTGCTTGGAAGGCACATACTTTAAGTTTCATTTTCTCTGGTGTGTGTGGGGTTGCCCTGGACCACCAGTGCTGTCTCACCCAGTCCACCTGTTGGGCAGGACACTTGCTGCTGGGGAACACAGCAGACCCACCTGCACCTCCATGGGCATTGTCTAATTGGTGAGTGTCCCTCAAGGTGGCCCTGGGCTGGGCAGGCACTCAGCCAGTGTCCCTTCCTTGCCCTCCTCAAGCCCATTAGCTTCAGATTTTCACTGTCTGAGCTGAGAGAAGGGTTAATAATGAGTCCCAGGGACATAGCATAGTAAAACAGCAGAGCAGATAGGATTCCAGTAAGAAAAGAGAGAGTGGAGAGGAGCTGGGAGGGCCCACAAGTGGGCAGATGTGGTGATGGGATTGGGTGGAAAGGGGTGGATACAGCAGACAGGGGGACAGTGGGAGGAGGGCTCTGAGGCTGAATACCAGGCTGTGTGGGTGGCTGGAGATCCAGACAGAGGCTGAGAGAGAGAAAGAGAGACAGACAGACAGACAGACAGACAGACTGTGCCTCCTCCAGCCCTGGCTCTCCTGGCCGAGGCTGACAGCATCCAGGAGGAATGAGAGGAAGAAAACAGGACAGACGTTGCCACCTCTGTTTGTTCTGAAAAAGAATATCCCACAGGCCTTGTGGTTCCTCCCCTCCTCCTCACCCACAAGGCTCCACACACCTCTTCTTTCGGGCACTCCCTCCCTGCTCCCGGCACCCCTCCCTCTTTCCCCTCCTCCTCAGGGAGATGGGCTCCAGTGGGGTCAGGAGTCCAGGGAGGGAACAGATGTGGCTGGGACAGACACACGCAGGTCACTGCTCTGTAGGGGCAGAGGGGCAAGGAGGCTGTAGGTCTCCTAAGGTCAGCCAGACTGGAGACTTCAAAGGGAGAGCCTGGGACTGTGCATCCTACTTGCTGTGTCCCAGTGTGGGACACAGACAGGACATTGCCGGGCTTCACGTGATAAGCCTGCACCAGGAGGGCTGCGCCCTTAGTCCTCTTTAATCTGTCTGATAATTTCCCATTTGATCCTCACAAACCCCCTGCAAGGTAGGATGACTTAAAATATCCCCATTTGACAGAGGAGGATGTTGAAGTTCAGAAAGGTTTGGACAGTTGCCTAAAGCCAGAAGTTAGCTGGGACTTGAACTCAGGTCATCCAGAGTCTAAAGCCAGTGTTTTTGTTTTTCTCCCATTGCGTCAGCCCTCTTCAGGGGACACTGTACCATTATCTCCTCTTGCTGCGGTAGCTCCAGGCCCCTCTTCCTTCCCACTCCTATCTTGAATGCTGGCAAGGTCAAGGACTAGACTAGATGGTAGCCACTAGCTGCACATGGCCATTTGCATTTAAATTAAAATTAAGTAAAATTAAAAATTCAGTTCCTTAGGTTGGTTATACTAGCCCCATTTTAATTTTTTTTAACATTTTATTCATTTTTGAGAGACAGAGAGAGACAGAGTGTGAGTCAGGGAGAGGCAGACACAGAATCTGAAGCAGGGTCCAGGCTCTGAACTATCAGCACAGAGCCCAACGTGGGGCTTGAACTCACAAACCATGAGATCATGACCTGAACTGAAGTTGGACGCTCAACCCACTGAGCCGCCCAGGCTCCCTATACTAGCCCCATTTTAAATGCTTCATAGCCACATGTAGCTAATGGCTACCGTACTTGACAGGTACAGAACATTCCCATCACCAAAGAAAGTCCTATGGATAGCACTGGGCTGGAATTAAAGGCAGGGCAGGAAAGAGGGAATGGGAGAGGGCAGTCAAGGGCTTGGACATAGACTGCTTTTGTGAGGAGACTGGGGAAGTATGGAGATGAGAGTCTGGGTGAGGGGAGCAGGGTGGGGGAGGAGGAGAGGCAGCTTGACCTGACTCCCAGGCCTCTCCCTCCGATACTGATACTCTGGGCAATACTAGTGAGCAATTAATTGGCTGGGGTGGGGCCAGGACCAAAGCAGGAGGGAGGGGAATGTGATGGAGGATGACCTGCCCCTCTTCTTGCTGAACTCAAGGCTCTGATCTGCCAGTCCTGCCTTTCATCCTTCAGGGATCCTGACATCTGCCTAGCCCTCCCTTATCCACCTCAGACAGGAGCTGGCTGTTTTCTGTTCACGTATCCAGGCCAGGGAGCCAGCTGATGGTCTGCAGGGCCACCACCTTCCCAATTAGTCTCATTAGCCTGTGGCTCACCCACTGAAGTCAGGGTCACCAGCTGTGGGGGAGAGGCCATGAGTGGCCTGTGAGTAACTTCAGACCTAGCTATGACAGTGGTTCCCAGCCCAGGCCTCTCCTCAGGCTGAGGCCCTTGCAACCAGCACCCTTTGTACTATCCCAGGAGCACCCCCAGAAGGGAGAGATCAGAGAGCTGGTGCTTGGAGTGCAGACTCCTAGTTAAGAGGGAAAAGGCTCAATTCATTGATGGAACACATAATAGGTGTGGCAAGCATGGAACTTGGACAATGACAACAAGGTGGGAAGGAAGGGGGTACTGGGGATGCAGTGTGGAAAGTGGAGGCTGAGTGATGGATCCCAAGGAAAGGGACAAATTCAGGGGCTGTGGATGGGAAACCAGGTGGGGTTAACCATGTGGTGGGGTGTGGGACCAGAGCAGGCACTCTGTTGTGGACAGGAAAGTAGAAAGGTCCATGTCTGTGCATGGAAGGACTGGGACAGGCCAACACCAGGACAGGCAGGAGAGTGAAGGAGCCAGGTGACTGGGTCCTGTGGTGAGAGTGGCCACCTGAGTGGGTAGAGCCCCCAGTTCCAGGTTAGGCAATGAGGAACATGGGTAGGCTGGTCAGGTGGCAGGAATTGTTAAGGGCTCCGTGGCCACAGGTACCCCACACTGAAGCCACCTCTGCCGCTGAGTAGGCAGATGCCCCAACTGATTACTTCAGCTCCTCCCAACCACACCAAGTTGCCCCGGGCACCTGCCCCTCCACTTCCCCACCCCTACCCACAGTGACTCCTGCCCAGAGAATGTCCAGCCCTGGCATAAAGGCCCTGGGCTGTCCACGAGTTGCTGTCAGAAGGCTGCACAGTCCAAGATGGGCTCCTCGCGGGCACCCCGGATGGGGTGTGTGGGAGGGCAAGGAATGATGGCATTGCTGCTGGCTGGTCTCCTCCTGCCAGGTAGGAGGCTGGGGACCCTGGGAGTGAAGGAAAGCAGGGAGAGGTAGCAGAGGAAGGATGCAGACACCAGGTCAGAGGAGACTGGAGGGATCCAGTGGTGGGAGGTGGGAGGAAGCACCATCCAGGGAGAAACCGGGAGAAGACCTGGCAAGGGGGAAGGGCAGGGACTCTGGAATCTGATGCTTCAGTCTGAGGACTGCTCCTCACTGCCTTGTCACTCCAGGTAAGTTACGTAAATCTTCTGAGCCACAGTTTCTGAGACTCTAGAACAGGGTTAATGATAACACTTAGCTCTAGTTTCTCTGAGTCTCAAATTAAATAATGTATATATGTAAGTGCTTTGGAAATTCTAGGGGGTTGGGTTGTATAAATGTTGGTCATTGTTGTTATTACTATTATCAATTATTAGAACACTGGAAGATGAAGACTGTATATTTAATAGTAATAATTGTTACCATTTATAGAATGCTTTTCATGTGCCAGACACTATTCCAACACTTTACATTAGCACTTTTATAAAAAAGCTTATTTATTTATTTTGAGAGAGACAGAGAGAGACAGAAAGTGAACAGGGGAGGGGCAGAGAGAGAGAGGGAGTGAGAGAATCCCAAGCAGGCTCTTTGCTGACAGCATGGGGCTTGGACTCACTAACCATGAGATCGTGGCCTGAGCCAATATCAAGAGTTGGACACTTAACAGAATGAGCCACCCAGGCACCCCTACATTAGCACTTTTGATCAGAAGAACTGTATGAGAGATTTGTTATTCCCATTGTACCCCTGAAGACACTGAGGCTAGGCCAATTTAGTAGACTGGCTCAAGATCACAAATTAGAAAGCAGTAAAGCCAGGCTCCATCCAAACCAGGGTTTTGCTGTTGACCACCAGGTATTTGCAGTGATGCTGCCCATGGCCCCGTGGGTGGAAAGCAGACCATGTGGCTTGGCGGAGCAGAGAAGGAGAGCAGGAATTCTCCATGATTAGTGAGGCTGAATGAGGGAGGCTGCAGGCAGAGTTGGGATTTGGTGTGGAGGGGGACACAAAGAACTTCTCTTTGAGGAGAGAATGGGGACATCACAGACTGAGGAGAAACTGGTTGTTGGTGGACAGATTTGACCTCTCCAAATGTATAAACTAAAGCTCAGAGAGGTTTAGTCACTTGCTAGTATGAAACTCTGCTCACACTGCTTGGGACCTTTAGGAGCTGAGTGGAGAAAGACTGGGGGTAAGGTGAGCCTGGGGTTAGAAGCAAAGGGTTGGTTAAAAAAAGAAGTGGTTTCACATCTGTCAGGGATGTAACGACAGGAGACTGGGGGGCAGGCAGGCATGGTGTGATAGCTGGGTGGGGAGAGAAGGAAGCTGATAATGGTCATGAGCCTGGGAGGAGGGTTCCATCTTCGTGTCCCTGGGCTGTGCCAGGACAGCAAGGGTGGCTCAGGGTGCGGTGTCCTGTCATGCTGTACCAGCAGGTTCTGAAGCAACAGTGGGTGCCCCCACATTCTGGCCCCCACCCAGATTTCCTGGCGTGGGCAATGCTGAGATGGGAACAGAACTCCAACCCTTTACCCAAGCCTGGACCCTCCCAAGGAGGCTGGTGACTGAATCTTAGTCCCCAAGTACCCTAGCCCTTACCTTAGTCCCTCTACCACTGGCTTCCTCTTTTCTCAGTCTCGTTTGTTACTTTTCCTTTCCTTCCCAGTCCGTTGTTGTTTGTCTTGTCTTCTCTTTCCATTTGGTCCCTCAATCTTACCTGGGATTCTTTCCCTCAGGACTTATGCCCCATCTTGAGGAGTCTCTGTCACTCCCATGCTTTGTCTCTCTGGGGTCCTTCCTTTTGGACCCATTAGCTCCTATTTCTTCTCTGTTTCTCTTATCTTTCTTTAATACCTCCTGCTTTGGAGTCTCATTTTCTTTTTCTCTGGTAGATGTTTGGCTTCTGTCTCTGCCCCCTCCCAGAACACTGAAACTGCCCTACCTTTACAGACAACAGCCAGTTCTCCCTTCCTTTTCCATCCCAAGCTCTCCCTGGGCTCCTCTCAGAGAAGCCAGAGAAGATGACAGATGGGCTTGAAAGAAGTCAGAAGCAGATGACTCAGATGGGCTTGAAAGCTGAGGGGGCAAGCCAAGCCACTCTGGCCCTTACTAACCACTACTTCCTCCTCAGGGACCTTGGCTAAGAGCATCGGGACCTTCTCAGACCCCTGCAAGGACGTGCGTATCACCTCCCCCAATGACCCCTGTCTCATTGGGAAGAGTGGTTCCAGTAGCTTCAGTGGCCACAGTGGCTCCAGCAGCTCCAGCAGTTCCATTTCCGGTTCCAGTGGCTCCAGTGGCAGCTCTGGTGGTGGCCCCAGTGGTTCTGGTGTCTCCAGTGGTGGCTCCAGCGGATCCAGTGTCGCCCAGGGTGGTTCTTCAGGATCTTCGTTATTTAAGCCAGGAACAGGGTATTCCCAGATCAGCTACTCCTCAGGATCCAGCTCCTCCCAGTCGGGAAGCAGCTCCTCCCAATCAGGAAGCAGCAGCAGCTCCTCCCAGTTGGGAAGCGGCAGTTCCCAGCCAGGGTCTGGCTCCGCTCTACCAATCAGTGGTGATTCTTCCCGCTTACTAATAAGCTCTTCCCAGTCTGGAGAAGGCTCAAGCTCATCTGTTTCCCAAACTTCCTGGATATCCAGCAGCGGTGGCCAAAGAGTCAACTCTAACTTACGCCCTTGTAATTCAGATGTCTCCGACTCTCCCTGCAGTGGGGGGCCCATCGTCTCACACTCAGGCTCCTACATCTCCAGCTCCCACTCCGTGTCAGGGGGTCAAAGGCCAGTGGTGGTGGTGGTGGAGCAGCATGGCTCTGGTGGCCCTGGATTGGCTCAAGGTTCTCCCTGTAGCAGTGGTGGCCTTCCAGGCAAGCCCTGCCCCCCTATCACCTCTGTAGACAAATCCTATGGCAGCTATGAGGTGGTGGGTGGCTCCTCTGACAGTTATCTGGTCCCAGGCATGACGTACAGTGGGGGCAAAATCTACCCTGTGGGCTACTTCACCAAAGATAATCCTGTCAAAGGCTCTCCAGGGGTCCCCTCCTTTGCAGCTGGGCCCCCCATCTCTGAGGGCAAATACTTCTCCAGCAATCCCATCATCCCCAGCCACAGCTCTTCTAGTTCCAACATCTACCCATCAGGAGCTTCCTCGGCTATTGTGTTCCAGCCAGTGGGCTCTGGTGGGGTTCAGCCTTGTGGTGTTGGCTCTAAGGGGCCCTGCTCCCTCTCCAGTTCTGGACTCCACAGCAGTTCTAGCGTTTCCAGCAGTTCATCCTTCCATCCCTGTGGCGGTGTTTCACAGGGGCCCTGCTCCCCACCAGGCACTGGCTCCTTTAGTGGCAGCTCCAGCTCCCAATCCAGTGGCAAAATCATCCTTCAGCCCTGTGGGAGCAAGTCCAGCTCTTCTGGTCACCCTTGCATTTCTGTCTCCTCCTCAACATTGAGTGGGGGGCCCGATGGTTCTCCCCAACCTGATCCTTCAGCTGGTGCCAAGCCCTGTGGCTCCGGCAGCTCTGGAAAGATCCCCTGCCGATCCATCCGGGACATCCTGGCCCAAGTGAAGCCTCTGGGACCCCAGATAGCTGACCCTGAAGTTTTCTTACCCCAAGGAGAGGTACTTGACAGTCCATAAGTCGTCCTTTGCATATGTGCATGTGTGGGCATACACGTATATACACACACACCATCTCTCAGTTGGGAGAAGTCCAGGGGCCCAGGCATTGGGTTAGCTCAGTTTCCCTCCTCCTTCCCAAGAGAGCTGTTCTATTTCCTCCATTGCTCCAATATGATAGATGCCCCTTATCACCTCTTTTTTCTTCATCTTCCCAAATTGTAGACTCCAAATCCATTTCCTCATTCTCTCCTACTGTTTAGATTCCCCTTGTACTATAGTGCCCTCCCTGCCAGATAACCACTCCATACCACTCCCTAAAATTTCCTCTGTCATTTCTTTCAGATAATACAATCCATTAGTTAACCTTACCATTCAGATTTTTGCCTGGGAAACCCCTGAAATGTCTCAGAGTAACTCTGGTTCCTGAATAAGTCATGCCCACTCTCCTTATTCGCCAAATAAAGCATAGTAAGTACAAACTGTTACCTGAAAGCAATGACCACTTTTCACTGACCTCCCTTTGCCATCTGGTCAACCAACATGCCATGTCATGGGGTTCTCACACTCCCAATTCCACTGTCACCCTCCACTATAGAGCTCATCACACCTGCGAGTTCCCAATGCTCCTTGACTCTCTAGATCTCCGTCTTAGACCCCCTTCCTGCCTGCAATTTCCCTCAATGCTCAGATGCTTCCCTGTGTGAGGGAGACACCAGGGCATGCTCAGAGACTGAAGTAGGCTTCCTGCTCTCTCTGGACCCTGGACAGATGGCTCAATAAACTGTGTGAACTAGATGCAGACTTTTGCCTTCTTGGAGTCCTTTAGGCCCTCATAGGGCCTGAGGAATGCACTCCTATGCTTCTAGAGATCCCCGTGTCCCCCATTTTCACTCATAAGTTGGACCAGTATTTCTCTTATACTTTATAGCTCCTCCCACAAAGGAGGAAAACAATAAATATTTGTTGAACTGAAAGCAGAAGGTGGTCTCCAAAATCCTTCCTCCCTTTTCTTTCCTCTCTCACTGCTCCAGGAAATCCATTCTCTTTCCACTCCCCATTCACCCTGGGGTCTTCCCCTCTCCCTATATGGGGCCCTAATTATTCTCCATCCCCCCTCCATGTAGACTCCTTCTTTCCACCATTATTTTGCCTCATTTACTAGATGCCATCCTCCCTGGGAGTCTGAGCATTGGTTTCCGGGTTTCTGGGGGCACTTGGGACCTTGGGAAGGCTGGAATACAACAACAAGACCAGATTCCTGGTGACTGAGTGTGAGCCCAGGTGGGCGTTATTCTGGGAGCTGGAGGTGGAGAGAGTAAAAGACAGAGAGGAGGGGAGCATGACAGGGAGCACAGCCAAGCATGATGACTCACTAGCTTACATAAAAATGCCCCAACCCATGGTAGAACAGAGTCAAGTGTCCTCTCCACCTCCATACTCTTGCTGCCTCTGCTGCAGTTCTAGAGTAAGATCTATGGGAGATGAGAAGACAGAGAACTATAGTGGAAAATGGGAGTGACCTCTTTGGGAGAAGAGAGAGAAAGCAGAGGGTGGTGAGGGCCAGACAACTGTGTTTTAGAGACTGGGGCAGCAGGTGAGGGTTTGGGGGGGTGGGGAGAGGGAGGAGGCTGAGGCCAAGGAAGTTCTTATAGCCCAAGGAGGGGAGAGTAGGCTATGCTTGTCCCTTTAGGAAGGGCCTCACCACAAAGCACAAGCCACCTCTTGGAACCTCTACTTGACTACAAAGGAATTTTTCCCAACCCTAGGATCTAATTCATTCCCTCCTATTGGATAGTGTTAGCTGGTCCCAAATTTAGGACTATTATTGGAATTCCAAGTCCCAATCACCAGAAATGTGTTGCGTTGATTAGAAATGACCTGGGGCAGCTGAGCCACCTGCAGGGTTGGCTGAAGACAGAGAAGGGCTGCAGAATTGTCCTGTTTCTTTCATCACTGGTGAGTCACACTTGGCCTGGCATCTAGCCCTGGACTGCAGCCAATGAAAGGCATCAAGGCCCTTAGAGGCTCCATGCACCACAATTGAAGGATGGGTACAGACTCTGATGTGAGGATTCCTCTAGTCTCTGGTGTGGTCAAGGTCAAGGGCTTTTGGAAATCTGCTGGATGTCACTCAAAAAGGACACTGCCCCCCACCGGCCAGTTCTGAGGAGGAGCTCCCATTCATCAGGGGCTGGGGATGAGGATGGAAAAGGAAAATCTAACAGCTTATTTTAGACTTCATGTAACCAGGGAAGTCTAGTCTAGGTGCTCCTGGAAGCAACAGAGAAAATGAAGGCATTTAAACACTTTTTATTGTAAAATTTTCAACATATTTAAGAGTAGACAAAAGAATTAATGAAACCCTATGCTTGCACCACCCAGCTTCAGTTATCAATTCATGGCCATTTGACAACATTTAAACATCCTCCTGTACTGTTAGTTGGGAATATCTACTCCCTTTCAGTATTTCTTATATTCTGTGGACCCATTTGACCATCTGTGGTAGGCAGAATGGTGTCCTTCCCAGCACCACCAAAGGATACCCACATCATCTCTAGAACCTGTGAGTATATATATTAGGTTACATAGTGAAGGGAAATTAAGGTTGCAGACATAATTAAGGTTTTTAGCTGACCTTAGAGAGATTATCCTGGATTATTTGGGTGGGTCAATGTGTAATCATAAGCGTCCTTAAATGTGGAAGGGGGAAGAAGAAAAGGTCAGAGTGATGCAATGTAAGAAGATCCTGTTGTTTTTGGCTTTGAACATGGAGGAAGGGACCATAATCCAAGGAATGCAGGTGGCCTCTAGAAGCTGGAAAATGCAAAGAAATGGATTCTCCCCTAGAGCCTCTAGAAAGGAACACAGCCCTGGTGACTCCTTGATTTTAACCCAGTGTGAACTATGTTAGCCTTCTGATTTTCAAAATTGTAAGATAATAAATTTGTATTGTTGTAAAGCCGTTAAGTTTGTGGTTGTTACAGCAGTGGTAGGAAATTAATATACCATCATCTCTTTTTAAAAATTTATTTATTTTATTTTATTATTTTTTTAATGTTTATTTATTTTTTAAATTAATTTATTTTTTGTGTTTATTTATTTTTTGAGAGATAGAGCCCAAGCAAGCAGGGGAGGGGCAGAGAGAGAGGGAGACACAGAGTCTGAAGCAAACTCCAGGCTCTGAGCTGTCAGCATGGAGCTCGATGTGGGGCTCAAACCCATGATCTGTGAGATCATGACCTGAGCCAAAGTTGGACACTTAACCAACTGAGACACCCAGGTGCCCCTATTCATTTTATTTTTGAGACAGATCACAAGCAGCAGAGGGGCAGAGAGAGAGAGGGACAGAGGATCTGAAGTGGGCTGGGTGCTGACAGCAGAGAGCCCAATGTGGGGCTCAAACTCACGAATGGTGAGATCGTGACCTGAGTCAAAGTTGGACCCTCAAAAGCTTAACCGACTGAGCCATTCAGGTGCTCCCAATACACCATCATCTCTTAAGGATGGAAACCGGATCATTTCCTTAGATACAAGGTGTCATTTAGGAGTAGCCTCTCTGATGGGGGGCATTTCTGCACTACACAACTCCTGTTGGTTGGGGTCAAGGTAAAGGAGCTATAGGGATGCATGAGAAAGGGGTGCTGGAAGAGAATGATCTGGATCCCAAAGAGAAAGTGAAGAGAATCAAGTGTTTCTATTACTGAGAAGGCAATGAAGATACTGCGACCCCAATGGCAAAGATCCTCCTATGCTTGGTGTAGGGAGCCAGGGCAGGGTAGGACTGGCAATCAGTGATAAGCTGTGAACCAGGACACTTGGGTCAGGAAGGGGTGGGGAACTTGAGGAAAGGATCTGGGAGTGGAAACACCCAGCTTCCCTGGGACATTCAAGTGGCACCTGTTGCCACAGACTGCATTAGGAATGAGAGTGGAATGTAAAGACTTATTATTTGCACAACCACTGGCTCAGCTTGTTTCTGCCCCACTGAGAGCATAAAGGGCTGGTTGTCTTGGTGCAGAGGGAAATGTTAGAGCTGAACAAGATGCAGGGCTGCATGGTGGGGAGCAGGGCTCTTCTGGGCCTCTTTCTTCTGATCTGTCTTCATTTCCCAGGTATGGAGGCTGTGCCCAACCCTTGCACCAGAGAAGACTGGGGACCCCAGCAGAGCTGGAATTGAGGGAAGGGGTAAAGGCAGGAGGGTCCCTTGGGTCCCTGGGGAAAATGAAGGGGCTTGGAGCAAAGAGAACCAGGGAATTATGGAAGGCATTGGAACCAAACATCCAGTCCCTTGGCTGTCTCCTCTTCCCTTTTCCTCAGGCTTCTTTGCCCGAAGCATTGGTGCAGTGGAGAAGAAAGTTCTCCAAGACTTGGGAACCAGCTTACCTCTGCTTGAGCAACCTTCCTTGACCAGCCACTCCAACTCTGAACTTCCTCAGCCAAAGCCAGACCCTGGGCTAAATGATTTAACAAGTGTTCCTCTGAAGCCCAATGATTCTCCATCAGATGGCTCCCAACCTGCAAGAGGTTCTGGGGTTCAGAGGTGGCCCCCAACTGAGGAGCTGCCCTCCATGGATCCCTGGCCCTTTGAGGATCGTTGGCAGATGAGGGCTGCTGCCACTGAGGATCACGTGGGGGAAGTGCTGCCTGAAAAACTGTCTTTCCTTCCTGGTGCTGTTGCCCTCCCTCTGGGCAGAAGTCTTTTGCCTGCAGGGTCCTCTGCACGCTCCACAGGCCCAGTACCTGAGGCTCTACTCCTCCACCAGGACTCTGAGTCTAGATGGCCACTCCATTCTAATGTGCTGGGAGCCCAGAGAGAAATCCTTGCCCAACGCCCACCTTCTCTTATTAACAGGATTCAACAGCCACTGCTGCCTGGGCATCCCTGGGGAACCCTAAATCCAGGTGTGTCCTGGGGAGGTGGAGGTCCTGGAACTGGATGGGGAACAAGGCCCATGCCACACCCTGTAGGAATCTGGGGTATCAATAGGCAATACCCAAGTACTAGCTGGGGGAATCTTAACCGGTATCCAGGTACTAGCTGGGGAAATCTTAACTGGTATCCAGGAGGCAGCTGGGGGAATATTCATCTACGCCCAGTTATTAATAATCAGTTTCCTCCCAGAGTTCTCCATCCTACTGGCTTTTCTTGGAACATCCCAGCTGGCTTCCCCAGTCCTCAAAACCCTGGGTCACAGTGGGGTTAAGAGAAAATCCTAAGTTGGAAATCAGAGAATGGAGTCCTGCTCCCTCCCCTTGCAGTATGAGCTAAATCAAGATTCAACCAGTGTGTTTTCTAGCACCATCTCAACTTTTCACTGCCTCCCCTGTTCCCCAAATGCTGATCTCCAATAAAACACAAGCAATTACTAAATTTGCTCATTCACTGTGTCTTTGTTTCTGGGTGCAAAGTAAAGTGAGTTTTGTCCATTCCCATTTTCTAGCCATGCCCATGTCTCTCTAGGATCTGCAGACACTCTCTTGCTGTCCCCTATTCTTTGCAAAAGATCAAAGCCTGGATGTTTGAGGGTGGAGCTTCATGGTCTCACCCTGGTGAGGTGAGAGAGCTGGTTCCAGAATTGTCCTGAAATCTGAAGAGGGGAGAAGGGGCAGCAGGACTAATTGAGATGGCACCTGTGACAGGAGGGAAGGGTGAGGTCCAAGAAGTTAGTACTACAGCCAAGTGGGAAATGAATACCCTTTGATTCAGAGAATAAGAGTCAGAGAAATTCATTTTTTGTCTCTGCTTACCTATTCTTCCCCAGAAACACAAGCTTCTTGGAAACAGAGGATGCATTGATCTCTTCCCTTACATGCATCACTTGGCACATTGTGCCCTAGAGAACCAAGACTTTGAACATTTGCTGAATGAATAGTACACCTCAATAAAGGAAGAAAGTAAAGGGAGAAGGGAAAGGGAAAGAAAAACCTTGGAGTCAACAATCCTACCTGCAGTTGTGTTTGCAGCTTTTATTACCAGTTGATGACACAGTCTCTTCTGGTCACACAGTTTTCTCTCTGCCTGCCCATTGGTTTCCCTGGAGCTCAGCACCCTGTACAGGAGTTGGAGTGAGGCAGAGAGGGGCAAGAAGTGCAGATGGAGGTTAGCAGGAGCTGGCTAGGTGTGATGGGGTTTCCAGAAGGGCACACTCCTGGTGGCCATGCCATGTCTTTCCCTGTGCCATGCATGTACTTCACCAGAGTGATCCAGGCATATGTACCCTCAGATAGTGTGGGGATCACCCCAGGTCCCAGGAATTGGTTAGGCTGTGGGTAGGAAGTAGGAGAAGAACAAACACCAGAATTGGAGAGATGGGGAGCTGTGTGCCTGACTGTGAGATGGGTGTTCTTAGAGAGAGTTTTCGGATCCCGGTGTCTGCCACAATACTCCATCTTGTTCCAAGAACTCCTTCTCAGGGCACCTTCCATTACCAACCATACTCCCTTTTGTATCACTTTAACCTCGCTCCCCCAATTCTTTCCCACCTTGGACTCTTGGTTTCTCCCTGTTCTGGGGCAGGTGGTTCTGTTTTCAGCATCTCTCTCTCTCCCACAAGGCCAAGCTCATTCTCTCAGGCTTGGGGTCTCAGTTCTCTCTGTCCTTCTTTCTGGTTAATGATCTGCACTTTTAAATTCCAAGTCAGAGGGGTGGCTGGCTGTCTCAATTGATGGAGGATGCAACTCTTGATTTTGGGGTTGTGAGTTCAAGTTCCACATTGGATGTAGAGATTACTTTAAAAAACCAAATTTCAGGGGTGCCTGGGTGGCTCAGTCGGTTAAGCGGCCGACTTCGGCTCAGGTCATGATCTCCCGGTCTGTGAGTTCGAGCCCCGCATCGGGCTCTGTGCTGACAGCTCAGAGCCTGGAGCCTGTTTCAATTCTGTGTCTCCCTCTCTCTGACCCTCCCCCGCTCATGCTCTGTCTCTCTCTGTGTCAAAAATAAATAAACGTTAAAAAGATTTTTAAAAAACCAAATTCCAAGTCAGCACCCCCCTCTTCTGTTCCCCATACTTCCTAGAGTGTAGGCACCATGTGTCTATTTTGTTCACTTCTACACCCGTAGCACCACAGAGTCTGGACCAAGGGCTGATCAGTGTACCCCTCCCCACCCCAACTGCCCATTTTGTCTCTTCTTATACCTTATCCTGAGCTACAGAGCTGCACACCAAGTCTAATCTGTCCTCCTGTCTGGCCTTCCCAGAGCCTCACTGACATTTCCTTACAAACCCCACATAGCACTTCTCAGCTCATAAAATGCTCTGTACACTCCATCATTTAGCCCTCATTACTCTCTGTGAGGAAGGTATTACAAGATGAAGAAACTGAGGCCCAGGGAGCTTAAGCAATTTATACATGTTTACATAGCTAACAAGTGACGTAGTCAGTGACTCAAACCAAATTTTTAACATGATCTGTCCAGGGAGTGTACAATATGCAATTAACAAAAACCCGCGTAACTTTTATTGAGTACTTACTATGTGTCAGACCCTGGATAGGGTGCTCTCACACACACCCTTCCAGCTAATCCACACAGTTCCATCAAGTAAACACTGCTGGGCTCACTGTACAAGTGGAGATACCAAGGCTCAGAGAGGGAAGAGAACCAAGGCTTGCACAGAGGCAACACTGAGCCAAGGGAGTGGTACTTGCTGCTGTTGGAGGGTCCTGGGTAGCTGTGGCCAGCCCTGCCAGAGTGGTCTTTGCCTTAAGGTCAGTTGTTGCTTAAAAAACAAAAACTAAAAACTGAACAGGGATAGGTCAGTAATTGCTGACATGATAAAGGTCCCAAGGTTTTCAGTGGGAGTTGCTGCTAGTGCACTGATTTTTCCGTGTTTATTAGTAGTTCATTGTTGGAAGTGGCAGCTGGAGCAGCAGGAGTCATTTCTCTTCTAGGAGGGAAGGTGCTGAGGTATGAAGAGCACTCATCTAGAAGTCAGAAGACCGAGGTTTCCTTCTGTGTGTTCACCCAGCCTTCTCTGCCATGTCAATGTGAGGTAGTCACTTACCTCTGTGGACCTTAGTTCTCTCATTTGTAAAGGGCAATGAAAGAAGATATCCTGTCTGTCCCACAGAGTTGTCATGGAGTTTAATTAAGATCATGACAAAGTGCATTGGAGACTGAAAACTCCAAGCACAGCAAGGGATTAATTATGACACAGTACTTGGTCCCACTGAGGCAGTCCCAGTGGGACCATGCAGAAGGATAGTTCTGACCCCACTGTAGGAGGCTTGTCTGGTGAAGTGGCCATAGCTGACTTTACAGTTGATTGTTGAGGCTGGTGTGATGGTTCCCAATGGGAGTTACACTTAAGAGAATTTTCCAAGATCCAGGAAGGAGAGTTGGCTTCTCATTTAAGCACCTCATTCCCCAGAGAAACTGTGTTCAGTCAGATGTTCTTTTTTTTTTTTTTTAAGATTTTATTTTTAAATTACCTCTACACCTCAACATTGGGCTCAACCTCACAACTTCTAGATCAAGAGTCTCATGCCCTACTGACTGAGCCAGCCAAGAGCCCCCAGATGTTCCTTGCTTACACACATACTCTTGGCTAATAGTAATAGCTCCTTTATCATATATTTATCACAGACAAAATGTGTTACAGGGTTATTTCCATTCCAACAATTCTAGGATGTAGATAAATAAGTAAATAAAAAAATAAAATTTTATTATTTCTATCTTATAGGTGAAGAACCTGAGGCTCACAGGTCACACGGCCAGTAAGAGGTGGATCTTGGTTATGGTGCCATTTAGAAACTGCAAACATGGGTGGGCAGACTGCACAGACCAGGTCAAAGCAAAGCTCTCCAGCCCACACAGCTTCATGGCCACCTTCAGTTCTTTCTCCAACAAATCCACTCTCACCCATCTTTTCATGTCACCTGAAGGCCAGCAATCAGGGTTGGGTTTTCTTTCTCTAAGACCAAATGCTTACCTCTTGTGTTCCTCTTATTGGAAAGACATCCCCTATTGTCTTCTTCCTATCTCTTCCTAGGTCAGCATTTTCTTTTTGCTGTCAGAAAACTGGTGAACATACCCTGGAGACACCTTTACTAACCCATACTGCTGCGTGTGAGAGTAAGCGCACAAGCCCTCAGGAATATTGATCACACATCAGGGTTTCCACATCAAGAGCAGCCTGGTCATGGATGCCTCTACGGTCCAGGGAAGTAGGAGCAGAGTACGCACTTCAGGTCTCAGAGAAGTGGTTGTGACCAGCGTAGGAATGGCCACTTTCATGCTTTCAGTAGCAATGGCTCTTCTACAGGTTGTTTAGGCCCTGTGTAGACAGAGATCAAGGGGGTGGATACGGTTTAACCCAATCTGGTAGTTAAGCTGGTGCTATAGGTGTTATTTGTTCTAAAGGAGCAGACTAGACTGGTATGAAAAGATTTCTGATCCCAGAAGGTGCCCACCTTGGCAAGCCCTACTGTGGAAATGTGGGAGAAACAAATTGTGAAATAGTTTTAAGGCCATTTAGTCCTTCTTGGCCTCAGCATGGTGGTCATAACCGATGGAGTGGAAGCTGTCCCTCCATCTCCTTTTCTGTGCTCAAACTGCCCCTGGCTACCAAGGGCCACCCATCAGTATTCCTCTCTGGCTGGGTCTGACTGTCCATCCCATGTGAGGCACTTTCCCTGTTGCCTTAACCCATCAAAACCCACTGCTCCTATACCCGTTGCTTTGGGGGGTTTCTGTTCACTGTGACACTGTAATATGCTGAATTCAGAAGAATTAACCATGTTAGTGATCAACAGGGGCAAAGGTGATGAATCTAGAAAAACAGTCTATGTTAGTGGACCCTTAGCTGTGTGTCTCCCAGGCTGCAAACTCAGGACCCCTCTCCTCCTGCCATTGTCTAAAGGACTTCAAGGCACTTTAATGTAAAATTTGTTACCCTTATGAATTTATTAAACAATTAACGGCATTAAATAACATTGCTCAGTTTATGTACTACTTACACAACTCCTACATAAAAACTTACTCATTTAATAAACCAAATTTATGCAAACATTAAATACTGGTTCACATTTACACTAACTCATGCATTTAATGAAAATTTCAAGTCTGATATGTAAGATGCTCTTAAATGTCTTAAACCCCCAATGAAACAAACAAATGCAAAAGTTATAAAGTTGATAACACTGATAACTTCACTTCCACTAAAAATCAGAAAGCTAGGGGTGCCTGAGTGGCTCAATTGGTTGAACATCTGACTCAGGTCATGATCTCATGGTCTATGGCATCAAGCCCCACATTGGGATCTGCACTGAAAGTGAGGGACCTGCTTGGGATCCTCTCTCTCCCTCTCTCTGCCCCTCCTCCACTTGCACTCTGTCTCTCTCTGTGTCTCAAAAATAAATAAACATTAAAAATTTTTAAAAATCAGAA
This sequence comes from Panthera uncia, assembly GCF_023721935.1. Lineage (NCBI taxonomy): Eukaryota > Metazoa > Chordata > Mammalia > Carnivora > Felidae > Panthera > Panthera uncia. The sequence continues at coordinate 11,241,798 of NW_026057580.1, forward strand.
AGCTAGCTCTATGGACTTAAACTCATTTCTTCATTCTTCTTCTTCTTTTTAAAGTGTATTTATTTAGAGAGAGAGAGCACAAGCAAGGGAGGGGCAGAGAGAGAGAATCCCAAGCAGACTCCATGCTATCATTGCAGAGCCCAATGTGGGACTTGATCCCAGGAACCATGAGATCATGACCTGAGCCAAAATCAAGAGTCAGATGCTTAACCGACTGAGCCACCCAGTGTGCCTTCATTATTCTTCTTCTCTTTCTTCTTCCATTCTTGGACTACCTTTCTAGGATGTCAGTATTTTTTATTTTTATGCCATCCTGAGGTTCCAATAATCTTGGGATCTGCATTTTGACCACCTGAGTTTTGGCCAGAACTGAGGCTGGTTGGTTACATGGCTTGCAATTCAAATCTGGGCTGCTAGTAACCAGTATGAACTGCTATTCTTTCTGCTCACTCTCCTTCCCCTTTTGAAGAACTCTATGACTACACTGCAAAGCCTTTGCAGCGTCTCACATTCCCCTCAGCTGTGTATGAAGCTTCCAAGTTTTTCATATTCTTGTCAGCACTTGTTATTACATTTTGTTATAGCTGGGCTTATGGATGTGAAATTGTGTCTCACTGGAGAACAAACCTTTTAAAGTGAATCGATTTTAGAAATTTGCAACCCATTTTCTTGCCTTAATGTAACATAGTTAAATCCCTCTTGGGGCACATAGGTGGCTTAGTCATTTGAGTGTCGGACTCTTGGTTTTGGCTCAGGTCGTGATCTCACAGTTCATGGGATCAAGACCCAAGTGGGGCTCTTCACTGACAGTGGGGAGCCTGCTTGGAATTCTCTCTCTGCCTCTCTGCCCTTCCCTGCACATGCATGCTCTCTCTCCCTCTCAAAATAAATAGGTAAACATTAAAAAAAATCCCTTTTGACCAGTTTTCTCTCATTATGATATACTCACTAGATCTATTAGCATTATTAAATCTTTTGTATTTCTTACTTATACTTTATTGTAATTAGTAAGGCAATCTAGAATCTTCTAGGAGGTGAGGAGTTGGGTTGACTTTATTAGCTCTCTTTTAGCTCTCTTTTTTAGTGATGTTTTGGTTAATTTATTGTCTTGGTATCTACTGTTGAAACCACCATCTCTTTCATTGTTGCCTCTGACCTCACCCTTTGTCAGACATTCTCATTTCTGTTAAAGTTCCTATTTACTGTGGGGCTTCTTGGCTTCCTCAGAATTCTTTTCTACTTACATAGATGAAAGTGCATCTCTCTCTGCTTCATAAACAGAACAGAGACATAACTGATAGAAGAAACAAAATGAACAATTCCCTTTTTATTAATATCAATTTTTAAGAACACAATTCTACTCTATTACAAGCTTTCTTTTGTGCACTTTATATTAACTTTTATCTTTTGAATACTGTAATGATCTCATGGCCTTCTACAGCATCAATTTACTTCAATAACCCCTAATTATCATGTTTCCCCTCATTCTCTTCTCATGTTTAACTGTCTTCAGGCGAACAATGGGAGCTCCTTTAAGTTGTCTCCTTTGTCTTTTTATTTTATTTATTGATTTAACCTTTAAAGAATTTCAAGTATAATTAACGTTGTGTTATATTAGTTTCAGGTGTACAATATACTGATTCAACACCTGGTGTTCATCACAAGTGCACTCCTTAATCCCTATCACCTGTTTTGCCCAACCACACCACCCCCACCCCACCCCTGTAGCCATTAGATTGTTCTCTACAGCTAAGAGTCTGCAGGCACCCTAGTGGCTCAGTCAGTTAAGCATCCAACTCTTAATTTAGACTCCAGTCATGAATCACGGTATGTGGATTTGAGCCCTGCATCAGGTTCTGCACTGACAGTGCAGATCCTGCCTAAGATTCTCTCTCTGCCCCTCCCCGACTCATGCATGCATATTCTCTCCCTCAAGATAAAGAAAGAAATGTAAGGGGGGAAAAAGCCTGTCTCTTGGTTTGTCTCTTTTTTCCCCTTTTTTCATTTGTTTCTTAGACTCCACACAAATGAAACTATATGGTATTTGCCTCTCTTTGACTTATTTTACTTAGCATTATACCTTTTAGATCCATCCACCTTATTGTAAATGGCAAGACCTTATTATTTTTTTTATAGCTGAGTAACATTCCATTTCCTGTGTGTGTGTGTGTGTGTGTGTGTGTGTACCACATCTTCTTTATCCATTCATCTACTGCTGGACACTTAAGTTGCTTCCATATCTTGGCTGTTGTAAATAATTCTGTAGTAAACATAGGGGCACACGTATCTTTTTGAGTTAGAGGTTTTGTTCCCTTTGAGTTATTGCCTATGTTTTCTTCTAAGGATTTTACTGTTCTATTTTGAATTTATTTTTGTGTATGGTACAAGAAAGTGGTCTAGTTTCTTTCTTTTGCATATGGCTGTCCAGTTTTCCTAACACTGTTTATTGAAGAGTTCCATCCCTTCACTTTCCTTTGTCCTTTTTAGCACGTTCTTTGCTATGCTTGAGGCATTCTTGATTCCTGGTAACAACAGAACTTTCAAGTACTGTCCTGATTCTTCTCTTCCCTGAGACATGGACCAGGTATCAACCAAGCCTTGCATTCAAAGGGGTCCTAGTTTCTTTCAGGAAAGAACAGTCTTTGAAATCAAAGGCAAGGTGTTGGATGTCCATATGAGAGTTGATTAAAAATGCTACCTTCTTGGGGTGCCTGGGTGGCTAAGCGGGTTGAGCGTCTGACTCTTGATTTCTCCTCAGATCATGATCCCAGGGTCGTGGGATAAAGCCCCTGGTTGGGCTCTGTGGTAGGCATGGAGCCTGCGTAAGATTCTTTCCTTCTCTCTCTGCCCCTTCCCTGCATGCACTCTCTCTCTGACTCTTCTCCCCGCCCCCAAAATACTAAGGTATGGGGCACCTCGATGGTTCAGTCAGTTAAGCATCTGACTCTTGATTTCAGCTCAGGTCATGATTTCATGGTTTGTGAGATCAAGACCCACATCAGGCTCCTCACTGACAGCATGGAGCCTGCTTGGGATTCTCTCCCTCTCTCTTCCCTTCCCCACCCCAAAATAAATAAAAAAACTTTAAAAAATGCTATGTCCTCTGTTGGCCACTTTTTAAAAATTTTTTTTTAACATTTATTTATTTTTGAGACAGAGAGACAGAGCATGAACAGGGGAGGGTCAGAGAGAGGGAGACACAGAATCTGAAACAGGCTCCAGGCTCTGAGCTGTCAGCACAGAGCCCGACGCGGGGCTCGAACTCACAGCCCTCACGGACCGCGAGATCATGACCTTAGCTGAAGTCGGCCGCTTAACCAACTGAGCCACCCAGGCTCCCCTGTTGGCCACTTTTAAGATACACAGTTTACATTGAGTTTGCTAACTTAACATGATATGTCAATTGTTTCCTACTTTTATCTGATCTGTGTGTCATTAAACCATGAAGATTTTGACATCACCAAGAGACTAAAGGAGGAGAACACACTCTGGACGAGGCACCAGGCACTTCACTTCACGTGAAGTGAAGGCACATGTGGAGGCTAATGTAGGTGTGGAGAAGGTTGGAGGATGTGAATTAGGCACACTCAAGTAAACTAAGGTTAGTATTGGGAGCCAGTTCACTGCAGAGATTTTGAAGTGATCATATTGGGACAGGGTGAAGTGCTCAGTGATATTTCCACTTGGTAGGGCCTGTTTGAGCTGTACTCATTTGGTATGAGACCATATTAAACCCTGTTATGGGTTGAAATATGTCCCAGATATGTGGAAGTCCTAATTGCCAGTACCTAAGGATATTATCTTATTTGGAAAGAGGGTCTTTATAGAAGTAATCAAGGTAAAATGAGGTAATTAGGATGGGTCTTAATCCAATAGGACTGGTGCCTTTATAAAAAGGGGAAAGGGCACGTGGCTGGTTCAGTCAGTAGAGCACGTGACTCTGGGTTTGGGGTTGTGAGTTGGACCCCTACATTGGGTGTGGAGATTACTTAAATCTTTTTGGGGTGTGCCTGGGTGGCTCAGTCGGTTAAGCATCTGACTTCAGCTCAGGTCATGATCTCACAGTTGGTGAGTTTGAGCCCTGTGTTAGGCTCTGTGCTGAGAGCTCAGAGCCTGGAGCCTGCTTCAGATTCTGTGTTTCCTTCTCTCTCTGCCCCTCCCCAACTTGCACTCTCAAAAATAAATAAAAATAATAAAATGTCATCTATAAAATTTTTTTTAAGGTGGGGGAGGGGCGACTGGGTAGCTCAGTTGGTTAAGCGTCCGATTCTTTGTTTCAACTCAGGTCATGATCTCATAGTCATGATCTCATAGTCATGAAATTGAGCCCCATGTTGGGCTCTGCTCTGAGCGTTGAACCTGCTTAAGATTCTCTCTCTCTCTCTCTCTCTCTCTCTCTCTCTCCCTCTGCCCCTCCCCTACTCTCTCTTTCTCAAAAAAATGAAAAATAAAAATAGATGGGGGGGGGAATTTGGACACAGACACACACAGATGGAAGACAATGTGAAGACACAAGGATAATGTCATCTAGAAACCAATGAACGCCTAAGGCCACCAGAAGCCAGGAGACAGGCACAAAACACATTCTGCTTCACAGCCCTCAGAAGGAACCAAACCTTGCTGATACTTTGAGTTCAGCCTTCTAACTCCAGAATGCAGAGACAACAAATTTCTGTTGTTTCAGCCACCCAGTTTGTAGTACTTTGTTATGGCAGCCTGAGAAAATTAATTACAAACCCTTTAACATACACCTCTCTGACCTTCTCTCCAGGATCATCACCGAAGTTGTCATGAGTCACCTGCAACTAAGTGTAACTGGCTTTAAGATACTTTTTTGAGAGCAGGAGAGAGTTACATTATTCACTCATTTCACTGTTTGTTTTTTACTTTTAAAAAATATTTATTTATTTTGAAGGAGAGAGAGAGAGAGCAAACAGGGGAGGGGCAGAGAGAGAGAGAGGGAGACACAGAATCCAAAGCAGGCTCCAGGTTCTGAGCTGTCAGCACAGAGCCTGACATGGGGCTTGAACTCACAAGCTGTGAGATCATGACCTGAGCTGAAGTTGGACACTTAACTGACTGAGCCACCCAGGAGCCCCTCATTTCACTGTTAATATTGGGCACTTACTATGTGCAGGTACTGTGACTGCAGTAGGGAACACGATTCACATGGTCCTTACCTCCTGGAAGTTACAGGCAAATGGAGGAGAAGAAAATGATCTCATAGGTAAAGAATACTGAATCTAAAATATTCTTCAGAATATTTTATGTAGAACAGATGTGCCAGTGTGTGTGTGTGTGTGTGTGTGTGTGTGTGTGTGTGTAAAAGGGTTTGGGTAATGGCAGCTGTGGTGAGACACCTTCCCAGTAGAAGGAACATCGAAATGAAACCCTGTGGGTGGACCCTGGAGCATCTGCACAACTTAAGGAAGCCTGAGGGCCACAGAGGGAGGCTAAGGGGAGGGGAGGGGCAGAAGCAGATCCTGTGGGGAGCCTTGTAGCACCTCTTAAAGATTTTGGGTTTTATCTGTATCTGAATTCACAGTTTGAAGTGGGGGGGGGAGAATAATGGGATCATATTTGCCTTTTAAAATGATTTCTCTGGATGGAGAAGGAATTGAAGGAGAATGGCAGTAGATGAGCTAATAAGGGATAGATTTTGACCATCTGGGGACTTTCAATAATATGAAAAATGAGTGCAGGAAAGGGCTGTTTAGAGCACTGACGGCAAGATAAGATGCTCTGTATTTGCCAGGGGCTGATGCCAGCAGGGCAAGTCACCCTGACAGGAAATGACTCCTCCAATGGCTGAATGGTGCTGTGCATGCTTCGCGTACAAGGAGGTGCTTCTGTTTAATTATTAAGTTTGTTTCCTGTTTCTGCCCTTCTTTCTCACATGGCCTCTTGGCCTCCTGCCTGGGTGGTTACAGCAACTCCTAATTGGCCTTAAAGCCATAAGCTTCACCTTCTCCAGCCCATCCTAAATTCAGCTCAAGCTGCGGGGGGCGGGGCGGGGGGAGTCATAGTTACTGTTTAACAGACTTTCACATTTACAAGATGAAAAGAGTTATGGGGATGGATGGTGGTGAGGGCTGCCCAACAGTGTGAATGGATTTACTATTACTGAACTGTACGCTTAATAATGGTCAAGAGGGTAAATTTTGTGTTGTGTGTATTTTAATACACATACACAAATTTGGTTTCTGTCAGACCACTCCCCTCCTCAATTATCAGCTGTTGTAGAGCCTGGAACTTGCACTGAAGGTCATTCCTGTGTGGCCAACTGCCCCTCTGGATTTTGGCTTCCTCTTCTCCTCAACCTCATCCGTGGGTCCTACTCTGTGCTGTCTGAGACATCACCAGTGGAACTCAGAGAGGGTCTGCAGAAGCAATGAGTTCATATACTCATGCACCAAACCCCTGCCCAGCCCATCTACGGGTGCCCAGCCCTCAAGCCCTTGGCCACTCTAAGGCCTTGCTCCCGCTTCACATCCACCTCTTCCTTCTCTGCCTGCTAAATGGTCCGTTCAAACACAGGAGAGCCCAGTTCCAAAAGATTTTAACAAAACCTGGGGAATCCTGGGAGGTTACAGTGGGGGAATAGGAGGGGAAAGACTCAATGTACTGATTATATCTTTGATGTTAAATGAAAATATAACTTTAAATAGCTTTGTTAAAAATTTAAGGGTAACCACACATTCCACTAGAACTTAAAGGTCCATGTTTAAACCAATGGATGATCTGAAATGACAGCACAGAAAGCAATCCTTTCAGTGAAAATCAGGAAAGAAAAAAAAACAGAAAAAGAAATAATATAGATACACAGCTTGGTCTCCTTTTTTGGTCTCTGAGCTAAGGTTGTTGATATGACCCAATCAAATAATTGCATGTTTAGTGCTGAGCATTGAGTCCAGTACAATAAGAACTCAACAAATTGCTGTTACATTATTACAATTCACTCTAATTCCAAACAACCTCCCAAGATAGGCATTATCAATATTAGAAATGAGGAAAATATGGCCCAGAGAGGTTTAGTAGTTTGCCTAAAGTCACACAGCTAGTAAAGGGCTTCCTAGGAAGTTAGCTGGAAGTTCATCACCCCATGAGGGAAAGTTGTGGCAAATGTGCACACCATGAATGAGAGGAACCATCTAGGTTGGGTGATGCTAAGGAAATTTGGGAATAATCAAGTCCAAAGGGTAACCCGGGAAAGTATGCCTGGATGGATACCATGACTCAGGAAGAGAAAACGGAATCCATGGTTCTGGGCCCCATCTGAAGAAAGAATGTAGCTGCAGAGCAGGGTGGCCTCTATGGGATCTAGGAAAGAAAAGTTCTGAATATGTGGACCTCTTCCCAGCATGTTTGTACTCTTCATTTTATCTGATTTTTCTAACTTTTCATTTTCCCTAGTAATTCTTTTGTAAGATTTTTATTTTTTTTTAATTTTTTAAAATGCAAAGGCAAGTGTCTTTTTTTTTAATGTTTATTTAGAGAGAGAGAGAACAAGAAGGGAAGGAGCAGAGAGAGAGAGAGAGAGAGAGAGAGAGAATCCCAAGCAGGCTCCATGCCCAACATGGAGCAGAACGTGGGGCTCAGTGTCACCACCATGAGATTCACAACATGAGCCAATACCAACAGTCAGATGCTTAACTGATTGAGCCCCCCCGATACCCCATAACACATGGGGCTCAGACTTACAATCCCAAGATCAAAAGTCACATGCTCTTACTGACTGAGCCAGCCAAGCACCCCCTTAGTTGTATTTTTAAATTTTTATTTATTTTTAATAATATATATATATATATATATATACTTTTTTAAGAAATAGAATTTAGTAATTCATCACTTACATATAACACCCAGTGCTCATCCCAACCAGTGTCCCCCTTAATGTCCCTCACCCTCTTAGCCCTTCTTTCCCCCAACCTAACACCCTGGCAGCCACCCTCAGTTTGTTCTCTGTATTTAAGGGTCTCTTATGACCCCTTTCTATTTTTATATTATTTTTGCTTCCCTTCCCTTATGTTAATCTGTTTTGTATCTTAAATTCCACACAGGAGTGAAATCATATGATATTTGTCTTTCTCCAACTGACTTACTTCACTTAGCTGTCATTTTTGTTTAATCTATTTTCTTTTTATTATTATTTTTTATTTTGTTATATATTTTATTTACTTTTATTTTTTTAATATAGTTTATTGTCAAATCGGTTTCCTTTTTTTAAATTTTATTTTTTAAAATTTACTTCCAAATTAGTTAGTGTATAGTGCAACAATGATTTCAATGATTCCTTAATACCCCTCACCCATTTAGCCCATCCCCCCTCCTTACCCCCTCCAGTGACCCTCTGTTTGTTCTCCATATTTATGAGGTCTTATGCTTTTCTCCCTCCCTGTTTTTATATTATTTTTGTTTCCCTTCCCTTATGTTCATCTGTTTTGTCTTTTAAAGTCCTCATATGAGTGAAGTCATATGATATTTGTCTTTCTCTGACTGACTAATTTCACTGAGCATAATACCCTCCAGTTCCATCCATATAGTTGTAAATGGCAAGATTTCATTCTTTTTGATTGCCGAGTAATACTCCATTGTGTGTGTGTGTGTGTGTGTGTGTGTGTGTGTGTATACCACTTCCTTTTTATTTTATTTTATTTTTTATTTTTTAAAAATTTACATCCAAATTAGTTAGCATATAGTGCAACAATGATTTTAGGAGTAGATTCCTTAGTGCCCTTACCCATTTAACTCATCCCCCCTCCCACAACCCCTCCAGTAACCCTCAGTTTGTTCTCCATATTTATGATTCTCTTCTGTTTTGTCCCCCTCCCTGTTTTTATATTATTTTTGTTTCCCTTCCCTTATGTTCATCTGTTTTGTCTCTTAAAGTCCTCATTTGAGTGAAGTCATACAATTTTTGTCTTTCTCTGCCTGATTAATTTCACTTACCATACTACCCTCCAGTTCCATCCACATAGTTACAAATGGCAAGATTTCATTCTTTTTGATTGCCAAGTAATACTCCATTGTATATATATATACCATATTTTCTTTATCCATTCATCCATTGATGGACATTTGGGCTCTTTCCATACTTTGGCTATTGTTGATAGCACTACTATAAACATTGGGGTGCATGTGTCCCTTCGAAACAGCACACCTTGGATAAATACCTAGTAGTACAATTACTGGGGTGTAGGGTAGTTCTATTTTTAATATTTTGAGGAACCTCCATACTGTTTTCCAGAGTGGCCACACCAGCTTGCATTCCCACCAACAATGCAAAATCCTCTTTCTCCTCATCCTTGCCAACATCTGTTGTTGCCTGAGTTGTTAATGTTAGCCATTCTGACAGGTGTAAGGTGATATCTCATGGTGGTTTTGATTTGTATTTCCTTGATGATGAGTGATGTTGAGCATGTTTTCACGTGTCAGTTGGCCATCTGGATGTCTTCTTTGGAGAAGTGTCTATTCATGTCTTTTGCCCATTTCTTCCCTGGATTATTTGTTTTTTGGGTGTTGAGTTGGATAAGTTCTTTATAGATTTTGGATACCAACCCTTTATCTGATATGTCGTTTGCAAATATCTTCCCCCATTCTGTCAGTTGCCTTTTAGTTTTGCTGATTGTTTCCTTTGTTGTGCAGAAGATTTTTATTTTGATGAGGTCCCAGTAGTTCATTTTTGCTTTTGTTTCCCTTGCCTCTGGAAAAGTGTTGAGTAAGAAGTTGCTGCGGCCAAGATCAAAGAGGATTTGCCTGCTTTCTCCTTGAGGATTTTCATGGCTTCCTGTCTTATATTGAGGTCTTTCATCCATTTGAGTTTCTTTTTGTGTAGAGTGTAAGAAAGTGGTCCATGTTCATTCTTCTGCATGTCGCTGTCCAGTTTTCCCAGCACAACTTGCTGAAGAGACTGTCTTTATTCCATTGGATATTCTTGCCTGCTTTGTCAAAGATTAGTTGGCCATATGTTCGTGGGTCCATTTCTAGGTTTTCTCTTCTGTTCCATTGATCTGAGTGTCAGTTTTTGTGCCAGTACCATGCTGTTTTGATAATTACAGCTTTGTAATATAGCTTGAACCCCAGGATTGTGATGCCTCCAGCTTTGGTTTTCTTTTTCAAAATTGCTTTGGCTATTCAGGGTCTTTTCTGGTTCCATACAAATTTTAAGATTGTTTGTTCTAGCTCTGCGAAAAATGCTGGTGTTATTTTGATAGGCTTTGTATTGAATATGTAGATTGCTTTGGGTAGTATCAACATTTTAACAGTATTTGTTCTTCCTATCAAGGAGCATGGAATCTTTTTCCATTTCTTTGTGTCTTCTTCAATTTCTTTCATAAGCTTTCTATAGTTTTCAATGTATAGATTTTTTTTTACCTCTTTGGTTAGATTTATTGCTAGGTATTTTATGGTTTGTGCAACTGTAAATGGGATTGATTCCTTGATTTCTCTTTCTGTCACTTCGTTGTTGGTGTATTGGAATGCAACTGATTTCTGTGCGTTGATTTTATATCCTGCAGCTTTGCTGAATTCATGAATCAGTTCTAGCAGTTTTTGGTGGAATCTTTTGGGTTTTCCATATACGGTATCATGTCATCTGAGAAGAGTCAAAGTTTGACTTCCTCCCGGCCAATTTGGATGCCTTTTATTTCTTTGTGTTGTCTGATTGTAGAGGCTAAGACTTCCAATACTACGTTGAATAACAGTGGTGAGAGTGGACATCCCTGTCTTGTTCATGACCTTAAGGGGAAAGCTCTCAGTTTTCCCCCATTGAGGATGATATTAGCATTGGATCATTGATATATGGCTTTTATGATCTCGAGGTATGCTCCTTCTATTCCTACTTTCTTGAGGGTTTTTATCAAGAAAGGATGCTGTATTTTGTCAAATGCTTTCTCTGCATCTATTGAGAAGATCATATGGTTCTTGTCCTTTCTTTTATTGATGTGATGAATCACGTTAATTGTTTTGTGGATATTGAACCAGCCTTGCATCCCAGGTATAAATCCCTCTTGGTTGTGGTGAATAATTTTTTTAGTGTATTGTTGGAGCTGGCTGGCTAATGTCTTGTTGAGGATTTTTGTATCCATGTTCATCAGGGAAATTGGTCTATAGTTCTCCTTTTTAGTGGGGTCTCTGTCTGGTTTTGGAATCAAGGTAATGTTGGCTTCATAGAGTGAGTTTGGAAGTTTTCCTTCCATTTCTATTTTTTGGATCAGCTTCAAGAGAATAGGTGTTAACTCTTCCTTAAATGTTTGGTAGAATTCCCCTGGCAAGGCATCTGGCCCTGGACTCTTGTTTTTTGGCAGATTTTTGGTTACTAACTCTATTTCCTTACTGGCTATGGGCCTGTTAAATTTTTCTATTTCTTCCTGTTTCAGTTTTGGTAGTGTATATGTGTCTAGGAATTTGTCCATTTCTTCCATATTGCCCATTGTATTGGCATATAATTGCTCATGATATTCTCTTAATATTGTTTTTATTTCTGCTGTGTTGGTTGTGATCTCTCCTGTTTCATTCTTGATTTTATTTATTTGGTTCCTTTCCTTTTTCTTTTTGATCAGACTGGCTAGTGGTTTCTCAATTTTGCTAATTCTTTCAAAAAACCAGCTTCTGTTTTCATTGATCTGTTCTACTGTTTGTTTGTTTGTTTGTTTTTGGTTTTTAGTTTTTGGTTTTTGGTTTCTATAGCATTAATTTCTGCTCTAATCTTTATTATTTCCTGTCTTCTGCTGGTTTGGGGCATTATTTGCTGTTCTTTTTCCAGCTCCATAAGGCGTAAGGTTAGGTTGTGTATCTGGGATCTTTCTTCCTCTTATGACTGCCTTCACTGTGTCCCATCATAATTGTGTTTTTATTATAAGCTATTTTATTTTTTGTTTGTTTGTTTTGGGTTTTTTTCAATATATGAAATTTATTGTCAAATTGGTTTCCACAAAACACCCAGTGCTCATCCCAAAAGGTGCCCTCCTCAATACCCATCACCCACCCTCCCCTCCCTCCCAGCCCCCATCAACCCTCAGTTTGTTCTCCATTTTTAAGAGTCTCTTATGCTTTGGCTCTCTCCCACTCTAACCTCTTTTTTTTCCTTCCCCTTACCCATGGGTTTCTGTTAAGTTTCTCAAGATCCACATAGGAGTGAAAACATATGGTATCTGTCTTTCTCTGTATGGCTTATTTCACTTAGCATAACAGTCTTCAGTTCCATCCACATTGCTACAAAGGGCCATATTTCATTCTTTCTCATTGCCAAGTAGTATTCCATTGTGTATATAAACCACAATTTCTTTATCCATTCATCAGTTGATGGACATTAAAGCTCTTTCCATAATTTGGCTATTGTTGAGAGTGCTGCTATAAACATTGGGGTACAAGTGCCCCTATGCATCAGTACTCCTGTATCCTTTGGGTAAATTCCTACCAGTGCTATTGCTGGGTCATAGGGTAGGTCTATTTTTAATTTTTTGAGGAACCTCCACACTGATTTCCAGAGTGGCTGCACCAATTTGCATTCCCACCAACAGTGCAAGAGGGTTCCCGTTTCTCCACATCCTCTCCAGCATCAATAGTCTCCTGATTTGTTTATTTTGGCCACTCTGACTGGCGTGAGGTGATATCTGAGTGTGGTTTTGATTTGTATTTCCCTGATGAGGAACGACGTTGAGCATCTTTTCATGTGTCTGTTGGCCCTCTGGATGTCTTCTTTAGAAAAGTGTGTATTCATGTTTTCTGCCCATTTCTTCACTGGGTTATTTGTTTTTCAGGTGTGGAGTTTGGTGAGCTCTTTATAGATTTTGGATACTAGCCTTTTGTCCGATATGTCATTTGCAAATATCTTTTCCCATTCTGTTGGTTGCCTTTTAATTTTGTTGGTTGTTTCCTTTGCTGTGCAGAAGCTTTTTATCTTCATAAGGTCCCAGTAGTTCATTTTTGCTTTTAATTCCCTTGCCAAAATTGTAGTTCTTTATAGACATATGCTGTGCCTCAGTGCTCAGCAAGAGTTGCAAGCCAACTTCCCCTGAGACATTCAGAACAGGCAATTTCCACGAGGTGCTCATCTCTTAGAGGGATACTACCCAGCCATTGCCACTAGAGGGCTCATCAAGATATTTCATTCTGCAGAGCAAATGAAACCATCAAGTAAATGAAAAGGCAACCTACTGAATGGGAGCAAATATTGACAAACCATATATCTGGTAAGGGGTTAATATACAAAATGTATAAATAACTCATACAACTCAATATCAAAAACTAAACAATCCAATTAAAAAATGGGCAGAGGATTTGAATAGACATTTTTCCAGAGAAGACATACAGATGGCCAATTTGTACATGAAAAGGTGTTCATCAGGGAAATGCAAATCAAAACCACAACAAGACATCACTTCACATCTGTGAATAACTAAAAAGGCAATAAATTACAAGTGTTGCCAAGGATGTGGAGAAAAAGGGACCCTTGTTTCATTGTCGGTGGGAAGATAAATTGGTGCATCCAGTAGGGAGGTTTCTCGAAAAATTAAAAATAGAGCTATTATATGATCCAGCAATTCCACTTCTGGGTACTTATCCAAAAGAAATGAAAACACTAAATTGAAAAGATATTGAACACTTATATTTATTGCATCATTATTTACAATAGCCAAGATATGGAAACAACCTAAGTGTCCATCAAAAGATGAATGGATAAAGAAGCTATGCTATATAAGACAATGGAATATTATTCATCCGTAAAAAGAAGGAAATCCTGCCATTGTGACAATAATGGATGGACCTTGAGGGCTAAGTCAAGTAAGCCAGATAGAGAAAGACAAATACCATATGATCTCACTTATATGTGAAATCTAAAAAAAACAATAAAACAAAAAACAAAACAAAACAAAAAAATTAAACTCATAGACACAGGGAATAGATTGGTGTTTGCTAGAGGCAGGGGGTGGGTGGTGGGTGAAATGGATGAAGATGGCCAAAAGGTACCAACTTTCAGTGATAAAATGAGTAAGTCCTGGGGATGTAATGTACAGCATGATGACTATAGTTAATAATACTGTATTACATATTTGAAAGTTGCTAAGAGAGTAGATCTTAAAAGTTCTCAACACACAAAAAAATTTGTAGCTGTGTGTGGTGATGGAGGTTAACCAGACTTATTGTGGTGATCATTTCACAATATATACAAATATAGAATTCTTATGTTGTATACTTGAAACTAATATAATGCTATATGTCAATTATATCTTAATTTTAAAAAAACCATCAGGAAGATACAGGTAGTCTAGGAGTCTTTCTTCTGTCCTGGCCATTTGTTGCCATGGATACCATTTCTGCAGTTGCTTCGACCTTTAGACTGTCATTGCATTCCTCCCTATTATCTCTTCTCCCATGCTGAATATATAGTCTAATTAAATCTTCATCCATGTCAGTTTAACAATTTAACAATATCCAAAGTTTTCTGACAGCCATTTTTCACTAACTGTGATATTTATGGTATTTATTTGACTTTATTAGTGAGTTCTGTTTTTTTTTTAAAGCAATCTTGGGGTGCCTGCATGGCTCAGTTGGTGAAGCGTCTGACTTCAGCTCAGGTCATGATCTCACAGTCTGTGAGTTCAAGCCCTGCGTCGGGCTCTGTGCCAACAGCTCAGAGCCTGGTGCTTGCTTCAGATTCTGTGTCTCCCTCTCTCTCTGACCCTCCCCTGCTCATGCTCTGTCTCTCTCTGTCTCAAAAATAAATAAAAATATTTTTAAAAAGTTTTTAAAGCAATCTCTATGCCCAACGTGGGACTCAAACCCAGAGCCCCAAGATCAAGAGTTGCATGCTCTACCAACTGAACCACCTAGGCCTCCCCATGAGTTCTGCTTTTTAAAATAGTTGCAGCTAGGGGCGCCTAGATGACTCAGTTGGATGAGCATCTGACTCTTGATTTTGGCTTAGGCCGTGATCCCAGGGTCTCTCTCCCTTTGCTGCTTAAGATTCTCTCTCTTTGCCCCTCTCCCTCACTCATGCTCTATCTCTCTCTCTCTAAAATAAAAAATAAAATAATAAAATAAAATAGTTGCAGCCTCTGATCCAGTATCTAACACTGCATTCCACTTACAAATCAGATATCAACTACAAGCAGCTAGACACAGCAGTGAATACTAATCAAAATGAGAAAGGATGGGTCTGCTGTGGTCTCAGCATGAATGCCTCTGCTCAGGGGTGTATCTGTAGTTCACCTTGCTTGATGCACCATATGATTACATTGCTGATGATAAATGTCACTCCTTAAAGTCTTGAATTTTTTAAAGGTTCCCAAAGAGGGTGTGGAACACTGAGGTATTTCACAACTTTTGCATTTACATGACAGAAATGTTCATTAGCTTCCACCAGACACCTTGATGGTAGATCTTTCTATGGTTTTCCACTATGTCCTCAGAGCCACACACAGTAACTTGCATATGTATACTCAGTAAAGACCTGATGGATGGTTAAATAAATCATCACATTCCACAATGTGTAGAGTATACAAACTAAAAAACACTCCTGTGTAGAAAAATTCACAAATACCTTAAAGCGCCTTGATTCAGGGCTGCTGCCTCAAAAACTTTAAGTGGACTATGTAATTCACATATGTTAGTCTGCCATCTATGTTCTCAAAAGAATTCCTAGCACATACTAGACACTCATTAAAGGAGTTTTAACTTCTTTGTTTCCAAACAAGATGAAAACCAAAGGGATAGCATCAAAATAAATTATGCATTCATTTATTCCAAAAATATTTAATCAAATCTAAGATGATACTGAGTTCAATATGTACCATATTATGTCCCACTAAGAAAGAAAAAGTGCTGCCAACTATGACATGCCATCAGTGGTAAGACACATTTCCATGTTAGACTCCATATTAAACTATATGCAATGGGGAAGAATGTGCATTTTAGGATTAAGGATCCTAAGCATCTTAGGATCTCAAGGAACTGAGATTCTAGTGGAAGAAGACAGAGAACAAATAAATCAAAACATAAAGATAAGCTCAGCTTGTTATCACTCCATAAGGGAAGTAAATATGGTGACATATAGAGACTACAGAGAAAAGTTGTAAATAAATCACAGAAATGGGCATGGCTAGATTTGAGAAATAATTATGTGTTTACTAAGGTATCACACAACACTTCTGTAGGGAGAATGCTGAATCAATATTGCTGGATAACTTCACAAACATTCTTGTTTGTAAAGACAGGTTACTGGACCAGAATGTACATTCACAGACATTTTTGTGAGGGGTGGCATGCCCAAACAGGCATAAATCCTGTTCAGGCACAATTCTGTAAGGTATGTGCTTGCCTGGTCTTCTTAATCTGGGTAGTATAGTAATAGCATGTGCCACTTGGGGTCATCTGGATTTGGCACCACTCCTAAACAATACCTAAAGAATTCCTCTCAATACTGGACTTTATAAAGAAAATAGGAGGATTAGTTGAGGGGGGCTGGACTCACACGATGGGATGAGCTGTATACATTCACTAAAGAGAGGGCATGATTAGATACATGCAACAAATCATAAGTGAGTATACAATGCGTATAATATGGATTAGCATTTAGCACTAGAAGGACCTAACACAGTTTTTCCTTAAATGGTGTCTATGGTAGTCCACATGTTCTCCATGATAATTTAAAAGCATGTCATATCAGTTAGGATCCCATTGGGCTGGAATTACAGAATGTCACCTAACTGAGCTGCAGCACATTACTCGTCTCATATACAAAAGGTCTGGGAGCAGCAGTCAGGCCACAGAAGCACCATCAGAACCCAAGTGATTTCTTTCCTCTACTCCACTCTCAGCATGGTGCCCTTCACCTTCCTGCTTGTCTCCACTTGGTCTCAGCATGTTTGCTGCATCTCCAGTTCTCATACTTACACTCCAGGCAGGAATAACAGTGAAGGCTGAAGGGTGAAGTGCTTTCTCCTGGTCTCTCTCTGCCTTTTCATTTCAGAAGGAACACTGTCCCCAGAGGCTCTGCCTGCATCTCATTGGTCAGAACTGTATCTCATCACCATTATGGCTGCAAGGGAGATTGAGAAATGGGGTATTTTCAGCTGGGTACATTGCCGCCCCACACAAACTTGGGTTCCCTAAGTATGAAAGAAAGGGAGAATGGAATTTGGATAGCAAATAAGTGTTTATGCCAATGTGTTTTATTTTTTAAATTATATTTTTAAGTAGGCTCCACAACCAATGTGGAGCTTGAACTCATGACCCTGAGATCAAGAGTCACATGCTCTATTGACTGAGCCAGCCAAGTGCCCTACATGTGTTTTCTTTAGATGGTAATCTTTAAAATCCCCATAATGTAAACATTTTCTGGATCCTATTATGACCAATATAAAACCAACATAAAGTTAATAGAAATTGTTAGATATTACAATTTTCACAGGCTAACAAGAATAGAACAAGGACTGTCTTAACATTTAAATGATGCCTTTGCCTTAAGTGAATGCCAGACAATCTGATAACTCATTGAGAGACTGAAGGTTTTGAGATAGTTTGCCCAGGAAAACCCATGGAAGAACAGAGACATCACATGGCAAAGGAGATTTGCTTTGCTTTCTAAATCTTGGAAACATACTTAAAATGGAGTCTAATATTTTAATTTATTATTCTGTGTTTCTGATTATATACCATACTGCCATCATTCCATTATCTTTTAAAAAATGTTTATTTATTTTGAGAAAGAGAGAGAGAGTGAGAGAGAGGATGTGCAAGCAGGGGAGGGCAGAGACAGAGAGAGAGAGAGAGAAAGAGAGAATCCAAGTAGACTTCAGTACACTGTCAGTGCAGAGCCTAAAGCAGGGATTGATCTCATGAATTGTGAGATCTGAGTGAAAACCAAGAGTTGGATGCTTAACCGACTGAGCCACCAAGGAACTCCATACCACAATTCCATTATTAAACGGTGGTGGTGATGCTGAAAATAGTGGCTGGGTGGACAACCAACAATCAGCTATCTTCAAATATTTTTCTCTTGGCTTTTTATCCTAAACTCCTCATGGAGCTGTTATGTTTGATACTTTGGCCTTGTTTGTGGTCTTAGCCATCTTACATATCATTTGTAGGCTTTTCCATGAATTTCTCTCTGTGTGACCCATAAAGGAACAGCTATTCTCCTGTGAGAGGTCAGATCAGGACTTTGTCGCTCATTTCACACCATGACTGAAATGAAACTCAGTTATTTGCTATGGTGGCCCATCCCTACAGTAGGTGCTCACTTGATACTTGCTGAGTGACCAGTTAGCTACATCCTGTAAACATAATCCTTTGGCCTGGGTGTGCACAGGACTTGAGTGTAGTGCTCTTGAGAGACCAGAAAGCTGTATCCTTCAGGTACACAGATTCAAATTGGACAGACAGAAAGGCATAGAGTGGCCTCTGCCTGGTACTTCACCATTTTGTTAAATTTAGATATGAGACCTGGACAGAAATAGATGAACATTTGCTTTATTCCTTTGATCAGAATTAATGAATATCTCTTCTAGCTGAGTTTTGTCTGTCTCCTTCAAATAGCTTTCATGACTAAACCTGGTAGACAGGGAAAGGCAATTTTCCTGAGGAAGCAACTATGGCCAGTCAGAATTAGGGGATACTCAGAGCAGACAGGCATCCTTCTGGGTGCCCCTGATGTGCTTATTCCCAGGGCCAGCTGCCTTCCTCATCTGGTGGTCCCAGGGCTTTGGAATGGGGCAGAAAAGTAGAAGTCTGAGGATCCACTTCATGGTCCTGCAGAGACTGACCAGGGTCTAAATTGATTTGCTCTAGAACCCATTATAGTTATTGCTGTTATCTTTTTCATGGTGCACTAAAATCCATGGCATGGGGAAAATAAATAACTCTGGTGGATGGATTTAATGACTCCAGGAATCAATTTTTATAGAGGAGAAGGAAGTGGTTTGGTTTTAAGACAGTTTCTTTCTTAACTGATGTGTGAATTATCAAGATCAATCCATCTCCTCTTCTCAGCTCTATGACTCCTTCCTGTATCACCATTTTCTTTAGATCTTGACACTTACCCCTAGAGATATATAATTTCCAAAAATATTGAAGTCATGTAGGGAAAATAAAACTGTTTTGATAAATAGAATTAGGGGGAGAGATGAAAATATAGATAATTCTTATCTTTTAAACATTAAAAATATTTTTTTAACGTTTATTCATTTTTTGAGAGACAGAGGATGAGTGGGGGAGGGGAAGAGAGCTGTCAGCACAGGGCCCAACCCAGGGCTAGAACTCATGGACTGTGAGATCATGACCTGAGCTGAAGTCCGATGCTTCACCGACTGAGCCACCCAGCCGCCCCATAAACATTTTTGGTTAAATGTTTAAAAGTTAAAATTTTAGGGGCGCCTGGGTGGCTCAGTCAGTTAAATGTCAGACTTCGGCTCAGGTCATGATCTCACGGTCTGCGAGTTCGAGCCCCACGTCGGGCTCTGTGCTGATAGCTCAGAGCCTGGAGCCTGCTTTGGAGTCTGTGTCTCTCTCTCTCTGCCCCTCCCCTGCTCATGCTCTGTCTCTGTCTCAAAAATAAATAAAAATATTTTTAAATTTTTTAAAGTTAAAATTTTAGCAAGTTTGGGAACACAGAATTTCCTCTTACTCTCTGTACTCTGAGCCTTTTTAGCCATCTCATTTTTAGTCTCTACAAGAGGTTAAGAAGGTGCCATTGTTAGTGATTACTCTGTATCAGCACTTAGAGGTCTGGTTTGGAGGCAGAAGTGTATCCACCAACCTGGAGCAAGAGTGTCTGGCTTTTCATCCTGATCCACGTAATTAAAAATCCACTTGTTTGTGTAACAGTGAAGTCAAGGAGGTCCTCCCTCTACTGGTGAATACTGAATGTGACTCATGTGTGTGTCAAGTACATATGGAGGCTATTATTCCCCTTTTCCTCTTGTCAGCCATCCATCAGAATGTTCAAATTTCATAGTGTTTTTGGTGGAATTAAACATGAACACCTCAACTGAATAATGCATTATTTTTTACTTAAATCACACTTCCAAACTGATTCCAAGCTGTGGGTTTGCCTCTTGGGGTCAATGCACAGTGGCATCAATGAATTAATGGGGCTTTAATGACCTGCATGAGCTGACATGTAAGCCACCACTTGTTAAAGATTTCAACAGGAACTTAATCCTTAGGTCAGTATGGCCAAAAAGGACCAGCCTTTTCCCATTCAGCAGAAGTCAAACATTGAAGGCTTAGGTTTTAACCAAAAGTCAGTAAGAGCAAACCACAAGGCTGGTGTGGAGTCTTCTTATCTTCCCTGTAGAAGCAATGGCAGAGGCATAAAAATACATAGAGACCCCATTTTGAGAGCTCTTACCAATTGTCTCTCTGATATTTTGTAGCCCATGTTCATAAAACCTACCCAAACCTGGTTTTAAAAAATCTTTTGCAGAATTTCAGAGTGGGTAGCAATCAACACAAAATAATATCATTTTTGAGATGAGTGGGCCATTCAGAATGTCTCTATTTCCTTCTCTCCGCTTACCACCAATTTCTTGTCTTTTTATGAAAATTTCCAAATTTTTACATCTATCTTTACTTAATGGTTTATACCTTGCTCTAGCTCTCACCATACCTTACTATATTTGTATTTTTATATTCTTCCTTCTGTCTGCTTTATTTTCCTCCATACTCTTTTCTCCTTCTCTCTTTCTCTCCTTCTCCCTCTGTCTCTAACAACTTCCTCTCTCCCTTAGTTCTGTCCTTTTTATGTTACCTGCTCCTCTCCTTTCTCTCCATCTCTGTCTCTCTTTGTGTCTTTCCAAAGCTCTATGTAGGTTTCCTCACCTCTGACAATTTATCATGCCTCAACTCGTGCCCACATCCTCCTCCTCAATACTCTCGTTCCCATGTCTTTCACATTCCTGGGCGGATAGTCACCACAAAGAAGTTGAGTCCAACAAAGAATGCAACTGCCACTGTGGTGGCAGCCAGGGAAATGAGGATGATTCTGATAGGTGTCAGCAATCCAGTGGGGTTCACTGAGGTTCCTGAATCTGTTCCCTCAGGATGAGTGTCTGGATGTTTAGTGGTGTAGAGCTTGCTGCTCCCAGGCCTGAAGAAATGTAGTCCTCAGGTATATCCAGGTGTTTAGTGGTGTAGTCTTCGGTGATGCCGGGCCCTCAATGACATGATCCTCACTGGTCGCCAGGTCATCAGTGATATACTCCTCTGTGGTCCCTGGGTCTGCAGTGAAGTACTCCTTGGTGGACCCCAGGTCTGTAGTGAAATACCACTTGGTGACCCTCAGGTCTTCAGTGAAATAGTCATCTGTGGTCCCCAGATCTACAGTGCTATAGTCCTTGGTGGTCCTCGGTCTGCAGTCAGTGGTCCCTGGACCTGTAGTGGTGTAGTTCTCTGTGGTCTCTGGATCTACAGTGCTATAGTTCTCAGTGGTCCCTGGATCTATAGAGGTATAGTCCTCAGGGGTCCCTAGGTCTAATGGTAGAGTCCTCGGTGGTCTCTGAATCTACACTGGTCGAGTCCTGGGTGGCCCTCAGATCTACAGTGGTGTAGCCCTTGGTGGTCTTCGGATCTACAATGGTATAGTCCTCAGTGGTCCCCAGGTCTAATGGTAGAGTCCTAGGTGTTCCCTGGGTCTACAGTGGTAGGGTCCTTGGTGATCCCCAGATCTATAGTGGTAGAGTCCTGGGTGGCCCCTGCATCTACAGAGGTGTAGTCCTCAGGGGTCACCACGTGTTCAGTAGTGTAGTCCTCAATGGTCCTCAGGTCATCACTGGTATATTTTTCTTTTGTTTGTGAGTCATCAGGGCTACCCACTGGGTCCTTAGTAGAAACATTTTGGCTTGTTCCTACTAAAAAATAATCTCTTTTAAGTGGATCTTTGATGGCCTGTCATCATCTGCTCAGCTTAATGTTTTTAATAGTTATCCTCCCATTTATATAACTGGTCTCCCCATATAATGTGGTTGGACTTATTCGTGTTAAGGATCATTTGGTATTTTGGATTTAATTCTGATAAAACATATTCCACAAGGCTTCCTCTTGTTTTATAATATGGAGTATCCAGAGCTAAGTCATAACCATACAAGGTCTGCTCACCAGCCTTTGATTTTACTTTTTGCAGTTCTAGTCTCTTTCCGTGGAATAGTAAACCCGATTCTTCCTTAAGGTCACTCTTCCCTTGCACTCCTGCCCCCGGGGATAGTAGTTCAGCAAATTAGGTATTCTTACTCTGTGTTTGTATGTGTTGCCTCTCATTCAGTTCTGTCTGGGGCTCTGGTAAACAAATGAGGCGGGACCTGTGATTCATACTAGAGATTAAATTCAGGTCATGGCTTGGTGTGTGATTTCTAAATCAGTTCCTGGTTCTGTTCTGATGCTGAGGTGGAAAGACTGGAGGCAGGTAAGATTCAAGGTTGCTTGGGTTGCATGAATCATGAGGGATGTGTGAGCTGATTGAGGTTGACAGCTGCACTGAGCTGGGTATAAGTAGAAGGAAGACATGAAGCATCTGCACCTCCCACTGCCCCCACCTGCAGGGAATCAGAACTGGGAGTATTTATTCTTATGAATAAATGCAGCCTACATGGCATTACTTTTGGAGTTTTGGGTCTTTCTGTCCAAAAGAATTCCTCCCTATCTGCTGCTGATTCCCCAAATTCCTCTAATAAGGCTCAAATCCTTTATTTCTTAGGAGAATTGAAATAGAGAAACTTAAATAAAGTGTAAGTAATCAAAAGTAGACCATTTCCTTGAAAGAGGATGTGAGAAAGAGAATTAACAGGTCCCTGGGAGCCCTGCTTTCCTGTGACAGGAGGTTGGGGGCAGATAGCAGGGTCCAGAACTTCCCAAGGTTCATTTACTTATTCCATAGCTTTGCTCACAACTGGCCCTGCCTGAGTCCCAGGATCTTTTTTCTCCACGGATCCCAACCCCTCTTTCTGCAGGCCCTGAGGAGCCTTTGCATCTTCTTCAAAGTTAATTCACTCACCCAGTTCTGAACCCCCAAGTAGAAGCAGGAGTAGCAGGAGAAGGGATGTGGCAGAGCAGTTTCTTCTTTTCATCTCAAGAGAAACCACAAGGGCTGGAAACACTTTTTCCTCCCTCCTTCCTTCTACTCTCTCTCTCTCTTTCCTTCTCCTTAAGCCCACAGTGGCTGTGGAATTTAAATGTGCTGCTGCCAAGGGAATCCAGTACTCCTTTGTCTTCTTGCAGGGAGGAGCAGCCTGCTCCGTTACTCTCTGTCAGTCAGGCTCTGATATAGTGAAGTGGCAGGGAAGAAGAGAGATGTCGCTGGTGCAAAAGGGGCTCTTGGCTCTGGCCCAGAGCCCAGAGTTCAACAGTAATGATATCAAGCTTATCAGCATGGGTGGCATCACTTTCTGATGTAGAGCCCTGGATGAAAGCTGTTCTCCACACAATGTCTCAGCCCTCAGAGAGGGGCGAGGATTTCCCTTCCACAGGTGGGAGTGGTAAGGTCGAGGTGGACAAGGAAGGTATAAGCCAGGCCTCTCTTGGGGAGATAATGCATGGTACAAGAACTAGATGTCAGAGGGTGTAGGGCACCTTGGTCCTACAAAGGACCAAGGAAAGGAGTGACATTGATGAGGGGGACATAAACACCTGATCTCACTGTCTTAAAACCACTCTCTTCTCTCAGTCATCACACAGATCCTTTTCATTGCCTTGTCTGCAGCCCACAGATGCTGGGCTCCTGGTTCCTACTGCTTCAGTGCCCTCATGCTATCAAGATTGCCTCAATTACTAGATGAAATTAGCTCACCTCCAAAGGTTCCTTCAGGCCTGGAATGAGAATGCTCATATTTCTTCCTTCTCTGACCTGCATCCAGGATTCCACATGGCACTCACTCATCAGCTTTCCTTAGTCTCCTTCCTACAATCTGTGATAGTTTCTCTCTTTCTTTGTTTTTCATGCAGAGCAATGGTCGCACATTTTATAGAATGCCCCACGATTTTGGTTTGTCTGATTTTTTTTAATGTTTATTCATTTTTGAGGAAAAGAGAGCACAAGTGGGGGAGGGGCAGAGTGAGAGGGGTACAGAAGATCATAAGTGGGCTCTGTGCTGAGAGCAGACAACCCAATGCAGGGCTCAAACCCAGAACCATGAGATCATGACCTGAACTAAAGTTGGATGCTTGACTGACTAACCTAGATGACTCAGTTTGTCTGATTTCTTATCATTTATTTGATATCCTATGATTAAATTGGTGTTATGAATTATTGGGAGGTATACCACAAAGGTGCTGTGCCCTTCTCGGTGCCTTGTATCAGGGAGATCATGATATCAATGTGACTTATTACTGGTGATGTTAACATTGAACACTCTGTTAAGGTGGTGCCTGACAGGATCCCCACTGTAAATTTACTATTTTTCCCTTTGTAATCACTAAATATTTTGGGGGAGATGTTTTGAGACTATGCAAATATTCTTTTTTTTTTTTTAAGTAGGCTCTACGCCCAACGTGGGGCTCAAACTCATGACCCTGAGCTCAAGAGTTGCATATTCTACTGACTGAGCTAACCAGCGCCCTCTTTTAAAGTATTTTCTTACATTCTGTCATCACAAAATGCTCCATGCTTATTTTGTATATTCTCTGCCCAGGCCCTGGAATCAACCATTTCTCCATGCAACTCTGGTTCTGTTTATTAGGGAAAAATATTTAGAAACCAAGATCTGGGCACTAGGTGTGTTCATTGTTAATTAGGAATTGCTGCTTCTTGTCTGTCACAGTAGAGCCAGGAAATAAATAAATAAATAAATAAACAAATAAATAAATAAATGCTAACTCATACGTAAACACATACCTGTATTTATTTCTGTATTATCTATCTGCAAATATATTAAACACAAACATGAGTCCAGTTTGATACCTTTAGCTCCAGGGCGCCTGGGTGGCTCAGTCAGTTAAGATACCTCTAGCTCCAGTCTAGTAACACAGAGTTCATTCTACCCTCTCCCCTTCCCTTATTTGTAATTTCTTTCTCTGACATTGCTTGCAATATTTACAATATTTATTTTTTTTAATATTTTATTTTTAGGGGTGTCTGGGTGGCTCAGTCAGATGAGCATCTGACTTTGGCTCAGGTCATGATCTCATGGTTTGTGGGTTCAAGCCCTGTGTCGGGCTTTGTCTCCCTGTCTCTCTGCCCCTCCCCCTGTCTCTGTTTTTCTAACTCTCTCAAGAATAAATAATAAACGTTAAAATTTTTTTAAATATTTTATTTTTAAATAATGTATACACCCGACATGGTGCTCAAACTCACAACCTCAGACTCACAACTCACAATGCTTTACTGACTGAGCCAGCCAGGTGTCCCTACAATATTTCCAGTACTTATTTATTCATGCCTATTAAACAGTAGTTTTGGAATTGCTAATCCACACCCATGTGAGAAGACAAATTTGTCAACTGGAGTACTGTATTTGTGCACAATTCTTTGTGTCTTTAGTCTAACAGTCAAAACACTGTTTTTCAAAGTTACTGAGGTCAGCTCCTTCCCTATCTCATTCGATATGGTTATGTGATTCGCTTGTCAGAGTCTGCATTCCACCTCTCCCCCTACACCCTGCTTGATTTGCTAAATTTCCACACGGTAAAATTTACTCTTTGTAGGGTACAATTGTAGGGATTTTGATAAATTATAGAGTCATGTCTTCACCACTCTGAAATATTTCCTCACCCCCCCCCCAAACCCTTCCTATGCTGTTCCTTAATAGTCAACCCTACCTCAATTACCCTGACTCCCAGATTTTGGCAAAACAGACCTGGTTTCTGTCCCCATAATTTTTCTATTTCCAGAAAGTTGTATGAATGAAATTATATAGCCTGTAGCCTTATTGGTTTTACCATAATCTATATATTATACATGGAAATAATGTTCACAATTATTCATTAGTCAAGAGTAAACTATTTTGTTTTTTTTTAATGTTTATTCATTTTTGAGAGACAGAGAGAGACAGAGGATGAGCAGGGAAGGGGCAGAGAGAGGGACACAGAATCTGAAGCAGGTTCCAGACTCTGAGCTGTCAGCACAGAGCCTGACTCCGGGCTTGAACTCCTAAACCGTGAGATCATGACCTGAGCTGAAGTCAGACGCTCAACTGACTGAGCCACCCAGGTGCCCCAAGAATAAACTATTTTCTTGCATATGTTCTTGAATATAGTGTTTTATATGAAGATTTTTATAAATAAATATATCTTCTTGAGTATATAGTAAAACCTTGGATTGCAAGTAATTTGTTCTGTGAGTGTTCCACAAGATTAGCAAATATTTCTAATAAATTTTAACTTGATAAACAAGTGACATCTTGCAATATGAGTAGTATGTAACACCGAATGTTACATGAAAACAACTGAGTCAATGATTCTTGAGATTTGCTTTGATATACGAGATACAGATGCTTTGGATTACAAGCATGTTTCCAGAACAAATTATGCTCACAAACCAAGGTTTCATTGTATTCTTATCTATAAAACATGTCATAAGCAGCAAGATATTCTTCAGTCTCCCCTCTGCCTGTCCCCCAGTCCAGGCTCTAGCTACAGCAGGTGGGAGACATGTTGATTTTTTTTCAAAGACAATTAAAAAATTCAAAGAATTAATCATTTGATAAATTAATTCTAAGAAAATTGCCTACAGCTGTTAGAAGAGGACCTCCCTGAAACAGGACTTCTAAAAAAAAGTCACTATGGGCTCTGGAGAAGGGGATTTTTAAAAAACTGCTAGGCAGAAACGTCTTGAATTCCACTTTTATTCTTGATTCCTATTTCCAATTGTGCTCTTGGATTTGTTTGTTTCTTTGCTGGGACATTACAAGAGCTTTTGAATTTCAGTCCCTACTGGATTCCAGCCTCTATTTTCTACTCACTCAGGCAGAATGTTCTTGTTTGGAAAAAATATTTAATTCCACAACACCTTAAAACAATCTGTTGGCTTCCTGGTGTTACAGAAGGAAATCTCACTACCTTGGTGTGGCATCCAAAACCACATAGTTAATTCTCTGGCCTCATTTCCCTGTGCTGTCCTACCTACAGTTCTTTTGACCATTCACTAGCAGTGCCACACCTCGTCTTGCACAAGGTGATTGTTTGCTTGATATTTCTCCTTTTCCTCCTTATAAATGCCTGCCAGCTCTTTATGATCTGAATCAAAGTCATTTATGTGAGTCAGCCCCTCTTCCCTTGGTCAAGTTCCATGTTTTTTCTTGGAGTACCTTAATTAATAGTACTTGATGAATTGGCCTAAACTTATGTCTACAAGTGTGTCCCCTTTATCAAATTGTGACCTACACATTCATCCTTGTCTCCCCAACTTCTCTAGACCTGGCACTCAGCACATGCTGAGTAAATATGGTGAATTAATGAATGAATGAAGAAATGAATGAGAAATGTGATAATTACTTTAAGACAAAGGACTGGGGACTATTAAAACTGAAGAGATAACTAGTTAGAACCTTTGGGTATAAAACCACTATATAGTAAAATTATATAGTATAATTTATTTTAAGAATTGTGTAGCATTAAACTGTTATGTGGTAAAAAACACAACCCTAACTACCATATAGTTTTGTTTAGGTAAAATTTACAGACAGTTAAATGCACATATCTTAAGTACTCAGATGAGTTTTAATAGATATATTTACATGTGTAACCAAAAGACCAACCAAGATATAAAACATTTCTATCACCCAGAAATTTTCCCTTTATAAAAATTCTCACCTCCATGGGAAATCAGTGATCTAATCTCTGTCACTATAGGTTAGTTCTGTTTATTCTTGAAATTGAAAGAAATGTAATCAAACAATAGGTATTCTTTTGCATTTGGCTTCTATATAGCATTTTAAAACTATTTTGTTAACAGTGTTATAAAATGTACATAAACAGCTTTGGTCCTGTTAAAAAGGCTCTGGCAAATATCCAGACTTTGAGAATGATAGAGGCTGAAGAGACTTAGGGTTAAGACACAAGGTTAAGTTAAAGTGAGTGATTCATTTGCTGCCAGGAGGGTTAGTGGAATGTGTGTGAGGAGCAAGTTGCACCAGAAGCCTTAACAAGGCGGTGGCCTTCAGCAAGAGCATGGTGTTAATACATAAGCTTTGTGTCTCTGCTTTGAGGCCTGGTTTTGCAGGGGATGCTGAGTTTCCAGCTCCTGGCAGGGCAGGCTGGGCCCATCCTTGCAGAAACTGGGAGCATGGTCTCCTTGTCTGGTAGCCCTCTTGAGGCTGGCAGACCACAGGAGAGAAAGGTGGCAACTCAAACCTGTCTTTTCAGTAAAGAGTCCAAGCCCATAGCATATATGAACAGTCAATGTGGCCATTCCTGGGATTAGCCCCATTAACTGTTAAGTCTTTACCTCACAGCAACCCCAACCCTTCACACTCTAAGCTCACACAGAGACCATCTCTTCATTGTGCAACACAAATCTGTGAAGTCCAACACTTGCCTTCCCTCATTTTTCCTGATTCAATTCTTCCATCAACCTAGAGGACTTAAGGGAATGGGGACAAGACAGAGAAGAAAATGGGGCAGCTATAAGGTCTCTGGATTTCACTCTAGGGACTTAAGAGCTGAGAGGATACAGGAAAGAGTGGTCTTTGGGATACAGGGAACCTCTACTCACAGCAATATATAAACACTGACACATACTGTTTGGCTATCACATGTATTTGACACATTAATTTAATAATTCAGTTACAGCTACAGCCTCCTTTTCATGGTTTGGAAAAAAACAGTGAGAGGGAGGAGTGTTAGAGCTGGGAGGAGCAGCCCTGGGGGCATATAGGACATAAGTCAGACCCTCCAGTCATCCAGGTCAGCTTTCTCTCTCCCCCTGAGGTGATGCTTCTGCCTTCAGGGCTATTCAGGGCCACTTGTGTCTCTCAGTCAGCTACATGGCTGCAGGGGGAGACTGGTCTCCACTGGACTCAATCACAGACCCATGATGGACTCCATAAAAGCTATAAGATGTGGACCAAGGTTGGAAACATAGGAGTAGTAGATATCTGTGTTGAAAAGTTTTCTTAGGCGTAGGAAGTTTCTCCAGAAAACAAAAGGATGAATCATTTCTGAGTTATGCCCCCTCTTCCAGTGTTCTCCAGTCCCAAGCATCCTCCTCCCTGCCAGCACTACTCCCCATTGCTCTTTTTGACTCCATCTTTCTCTCATCTCCTCTGAATATGTCTTAGCTTTTCTAACCATCTGTCTTGCTGGTTCTAACCTGCTGTTTCTAAGTCTTGCTTTCTATCTACTGATTTCCCACTCCCTAATATCCCTACAGTGACCCTGCTCTCTTTACTATATTTCCTTCCTCACTTTCCTGCTCTCTTTTTCTCAGGAAAAGAGGTTCCTGTACTTCAGGCACTCACAAAGCAGAAGAGGAGCCCAGTGAAGAGGATCACAGCCATTCCAATGGAGGCCAGGTGATTAGGGAAATTTCCCATGGCCTGAAGTATCTGTTAGTATTTTCCTCATTCTCTGGAGTGGCAGTGCTTGTGCTGGTGACATTAGAGGCCATAGGTATTATTTTAGTTCCACTGGATAGTGTGGTTGTTCCAAGGTGGGTGGTTGTGATGATCCTACTGGGTGGTGTGGTTGTTCCAGGGTGGGTGGTTGTGATGGTCCTGCTGGAGGCTGTGGCTGTTCCGGAGTAAGTGGTTGTGATGGTTCTGCTGGATGATGTGGTTGTTCTGGGGTAGGTGGTTGTGATGGTCCCACTGGGTGGTGTGGCTGTTCCAGGGTGAGGGGTTGTGATGGTCCCTCTGGGTGGTGCAGTTGTTCCGGGGTGGGTGGTTGTGATGGTCCCTCTGGGTGATGCAGTTGTTCTGGGGTGGGTGGTTGTGATGGTCCTGCTGGATGGTGTGGTTGATACAGGGTAGGTCGTTGTAGCATTAACATTGGAAGTTACAGCTTATTAAGAAAGGATGGCATGTTAGTTCCTTTGGAAACCTTGGTTCTTCAACTACTACTACTAATGATAATTATAATAACTATCATTATTGAGTGGTCACTATGTTTCAGGCATTGTTTTAGGTGCCATATATGAATTAGTATTTCAAATCCTCACAATACGACCATGATATAGAGACTGTTATTACTCACATTTTATGGTTAGGGAAATTGAGGTTTAGAGAAGTTAAGCAATTGGTCCCAGGTTATGTAGCTAGCAGATCATGGAACAGGGATTTATTTGTGCATAAATGCCCAATGTGCATGCCCAATGTGGGACTTGAACTCACAATCCTGAGATCAAGAGTTGCATACTCCACTGACTGAGCCAGCCAGCCACCCTAGACAGGGATTTAAACCATAGCAGTCTGACACAGAGCCAGTTCTTAGCCCATATACTATTCCACATCCTAGGTATTGAGGAGTCACATGACCTGAGGTCACAAGAAGATGGTATTATTTCTCCTCTGACTATTCATGATACTCTCCAGATACAGAATGTAAAAGAGAAAGTTAGTAGGACTGTGTATACATATTAAGTCTCCAAATAGAATTATACCCTTTTTCTGTGGGAAAGGTAATCAACGGGAATCAGTTTGGGAAAGGACAGTGATGGACATTTTACTACTATCAGGTAATTTTTATGCACACAAAATTTTGGGACCACCAGTTAAGGGATCCAAATGGCCTTGGTACTTAGTCTATCAAAGAACTAGCCACATGTAGCTCAAATAGATAATCTGTGATTCAAGGAAGGGGCTAAACCTTCTTGGTTAGTGAGTTAGAGTTAATGTGAAGCCATACTTTTTCCCTGTATCTCATGACTACCTTCTAACCCCTGATTTTCCATCCCAATAACAACTTGACCTCCCATATGTCTATATATCCATGGTTCATTTATGGCCCTGTTCTTCCACTGGGATTTAGATTTTCTTCCCTTCACCCTACCCGTGTGTGTGTGTGTGTGTGTGTGTGTGTGTTGTCTGGACTAATGTAAGGATTGCAAATTTAGATTTGGGGGAAGAATCCAAAAGTCTGTGTTAATGCCTCTAAGTGGGTTAGGGTTAGAGTATGGAGAAACTAAGTGAGAAATTGAGATGAATAGCTGGTTTCTGAGAGGGAGTAGATTTATTTTGTGTCATTCAGGGGCACAAAACAAATGAATCAAAGATAGGATGGAGGAAACTCTAGAAAAAATTAAAGCTATGCAAGTGTGGAACAGCATTGCTCCTGACATATTCAACTAGAGGCTTGGTGACTAGGGTCAGAGATACTGGAGATGGATCCCTGCCTACTGTAGGTGGTCAGAGAGTAACTTTAAGATCTCTGCCAACTCTAATATGTCTCCATTTGATATTGATATAGGAAAGAGGAAATAGGCCAGATTTCTGGGCAGAAGAGCTGCTACTGGAAACAGAATGGAGAATAAATGCTGGGGTGAATTGGAGAGAATAGAGCAAGATAGTGGCCTTAACCCTTTTTTGGAAAGTGGGAACTAACAAGACAGAGTGTGCATCCCAGGGGTTGTCACAAATTTCCTCAAACTGTATTTAAACTCCAAGAACATCCTTTTTTAAACAAAATAACTCACCATTTCCTAAAAGTAGAAGAAGGTGAAACAATGGCCAACATGCAAAGGAAAATGTTTTTCTCTTAATCTTGAGATAATCTGCCTGTGAAGCCTAGAAGGGGGACTCCTGAGTCCCAGATATGACTAAAGCTTAGAAGGGAAAGAAAAAAACACACCAGAGGGTATTGAGAGAGAATAGGTAGAGATCTGAGGCTGGAGTGCTGGCAGTTTGAGTCTTCAAAGAATGTGTCCTTAACCTAAAGCAAACCACAAGGAAAGAGCACTTAGGGCTGCAGAGTGGGGATGCTGGTGCCTGGTGCGCCTTGGGTTTCCTCCATAGAATGTCACCTCTTTCTTTATGTTTCAAAGAGAGTCTTTATAGTATCATCTGGGCTGGGCAGGAGCAGGATATGTGGCTTGTTGTTTTTCTAGATGTAAGCAGGTGACAGTATACTCAAACTCAGAAAGGAAGGGTACAGAGGTCAGGAGGTACATGAGAATGGAGAATGACATGATCCCATTAGGCAGGGCCTGGGGAGGAACAGGAAGTAGGACGGTTCAAGAGGATCAAGTTGTCAAAGTGGAGGGGACGCACCCTTTGAGGCAGAGATGGGGCTGAAAACCTATTCTGACTCAGCACCTTGTTTCCTGGATGTGAAGTCCTGAGTGCCTGGGTGTTAGAAGTAGGCCCTCATGAACAGAATTTAGTAGGAAGGGCATATCAAGTGAGATTCAATGTGAATTGGAACTGGGGACTGGACCTCTGGGAGCTGCTGAGCATACATAGGCATGTAAGACACATCTTGAATGAGGCAGGAGACTCAAGGACAGTCTTTAGAATCTCTGGGGCATGGGAGGTGGGGGTGGAAGGAGTGGGGCTGTGGACTATTGTGGAGATGAGACCTGTGGTATCCTGGTGTCAGTGCATACCTGTTTTCAAGGTCCCTAAATTGTTGCATTTTCAGGATTTTTTGCAACACAGCCACTTAAACATTTAGCTTACTGTGAACTAAATTATATTTAAAACAATGGTAAAAATACTCAAAACTCATTAATTCCTAATTATTTTGCTACATTTTACTATTATCTATGCTCATGAAGTTATGTACATCTATTGTATCTCGTGGAAATAGTGTATAATGGTGTGTGTACATCTCTTCTCAATCTCCTTTTCATTGATGTCACATTGGTAACCTGAAATGAGCTATGGTGGGAGCATTTGCACCACAGAAAACTGGTCGTTAAACATTTACCAGTACACACACTGGATGAGACCTACAGAGAGTAACAACTGGAGAAGAATGTTTCTGCTTTCAAACCCCCTTCATAGGGATATTCCTCTCTCTTTTTTAAAAAATATTTTTTGACGGAACTGGAGAGTGTTATGCTAAGTGAAATAAGCCATACAGAGAAAGACAGATACCATATGTTTTCACTCTCATGTGGATCCTGAGAAACTTAACAGGAACCCATGGGGAGGGGAAGGAAAAAAAGGGAGAGAGAGAGAGGTTAGAGTGGGAGAGAGCCAAAGCATAAGAGACTCTTAAAAAATGAGGACAAACTGAGAGCTGATGGGGGGTGGGAGGGAGGGGAGGGTGGGTGATAGGTATTGAAGAGGGCGTCTTTTGGGATGAGCACTGGGTGTTGTATGGAAACCAATTTGACAATAAATTTCATATATTAAAAATATATATATATATATATACATATATTCTTTGATTTTCAGATTAGTCCCAGAATCAGCACTAAGTCAAGCTAACCTATGCATGTTCAGTATTAAAGTAGGAGAGTAGCTGTACGCTTTTGAGATATATTTTCATCAAAGATTGAGAAAAAATGAGTTTCTATTTGATCTTCATTTTACAAAAAAATTAATTTAACTGTGCATCCCCATTCAGCCATGCTCCTTTTATTAAAATAGACTTCTTTCTTCTTTCTTTCTTTCTTTCTTTCTTTCTTTCTTTCTTTCTTCTTTCTTTCTTTCCTGTTCCCTGCTAGAATGTAAGCTTCACAAAGACAGGCATATTTGTTGGATCACAGTGGAGATGCTGGTGGTGAAGATTAAGGAATGCATGTAGAGCACACAATTGACCAGGGGCATTGCTTAACTAAAAGGAAGTTTGAGTTCATCTATAGCCAGTATGAGTATCTGGGAGATTTGAACTTTTGCACTGACTCTTCTCAGATGTAAATTTTTGAAAACACTTGAAAAGGCTAATTATAAGAAAAAATAGGGTTGTTTACTTCAATTTTGTTGCAATATAATTTCAAGATTACAAAAACTCACACTGTAAGAGGACTGAGAGAAGACCTTGTAAACAATCTATACAAAACTAGTTCTATCCACTGTGTGTCAATTATGTGCAAATAAAAAATAAAAATAAAAATAAAAGAAATAAAAAGACATAAAAAATAAAAATAAAAATAAAAAATATATTTTGATTAGTTGGCCACACATTTCTGGGTTCTCCATTCTGTTCCATTGATCTGAGTGTCTGTTCTTGTGCCAGTACCATACTGTCTTGATGACTACAACCTTGTAGTATAGCTTGAAGTCTGGGATTGTGATGCCTCCTGCTTTGGTTTTATTTTTCAAAATTGCTTTGGCTATTCAGGGTCTTTTCTGGTTCCATACAAATTTTAGGATTATTTGTTCTAGCTCTGTGAAGAATGCTGGTGTTATTTTTATAGGG
Organism: Panthera uncia; assembly: GCF_023721935.1. Taxonomy (NCBI): domain Eukaryota; kingdom Metazoa; phylum Chordata; class Mammalia; order Carnivora; family Felidae; genus Panthera; species Panthera uncia. Next base: position 11,276,028 of record NW_026057580.1, read on the forward strand.
ATTGCTTTGAATATGTAGATTGCTTTGGGTAGTATCGACATTTTAACAACATTTGTTCTTCCTACCCAAGAGCATGGAATCTTTCCCCATTTTTTTGTGTCTTCTTCAATTTCTTTCATAGGCTTTCTATAGTTCTCAGTGTATAGATTTTTCACCTCTTTAGTTAGATTTATTCCTAGGTATTTTATGGGTTTTGGTGCAACTGTACATGGGATCGATTCCTTGATTTCTCTTTCCGTTGCTTCATTGTTGGTGTATTGGAATGTATTGATTTCTGTGCATTGGTGTATGACCAACTAATCTTTGACAAAGCAGGAAAGAATATCCAACGGAATAAAGACACTTTCTTCAGCAAGTGGTGTTGGGAACACTGGACAGTGACATGCAGAACAATGAACCTGGACCACTTTCTTACACCATACCCAAAAATAAACTCAAAATGGATGAAAGACTTAAACATAAACAGGAAGCCATCAAAATCCTCGAAGAGAAAGCAGGCAAAAACCCCTTTGACCTCGGCTGCATCAACTTCTAACTCAACATGTCTCCAGAGGCAAGGGAAACAAAAGCAAAAATGAACTATTGGGACCTCATCAAACAAAAATCTTCTGTACAGTGAAGGAAACAATCAGCAAAACTAAAAGGCAACTGACAGAATGGGGGAAGATATTTGCAAATGACATATCAGATAAAGGGTTGGTATCCAAAATCTATAAAGAACTTATCAACTCAACACCTAAAAAACAAATAATCCAGTGAAGAAATGGGCAAAAGACATGAATAGACACTTCTCCAAAGAAGACATCCAGATGGCCAATTGACACACAAAAAAATGCTCAAATCACTCATCATCAGGGAAATATAAATCAAAACCACCATGAGATACCACCTTACACCTGTCAGAATGGCTAACATTAATAACTCAGGCAACAGCATATGTTGGCGAGGATGCAAAGAGGATCTCTTTTGCATTGTTGGTGGGAATGAAGCTGGTGCAGCCACTCTGGAAAACAGTATAGAGGTTCCTCAAAAAACTAAAAATAGAACTACCCTACAACCCAGCAATTGCACTACCAGGCATTTATCCAAGGGATACAGGTGTGCTGTTTCGGAGGGACACATGCACCCCCATGTTTATAGCAGCACTATCAATAATAGCCAAAGTATGGAAAGAGCCCAAATGTCCATCGATGCATGAATGGGTAAAGAAAATGTGGTATATATATACAATGGAGTATTACTCAGAAATCAAAAAGAATGAAATCTTGCCATTTGCAACAACATGGATGGAACTGGAATGTATTATGCTCAGTGAAATTAGTCAGAGAAAGGCAAATACCATATGACTTCACTCATATGAGGACTTTAAGAGACAAAACAGATGAATATAAGGGAAGGGAAGCAAAAATAATATAAAAACAGGGAGGGGGACAAAACAGAAGAGACTCATAAATATGGAGAACAAACTGAGGGTTGCTGGAGGGGTTATGGGAGGGGGGATGGGCTAAATGGGTAAGAGGCATTAAGGAATCTACTCCTGAAATCATTGTTGCAGTATGTGCTAACTAATTTGGATGTAAATTTTAAAAAATAAAAAATAAAAGTTAAAAATTAAATTAAATATATATATATATTCATTGAGAGACAGAGAGAGAGTGGGGGAGGGGCTGAGAGAGAGAGGGAGAATCTAATGCCCAATGCAGGGCATGAACTCACTATCTGTGAGTTTGTGGCCTGCACAAAATGAAGAGTCAGATGCTTAACCGACTGAGCCACCCAGGCACCCCTCTCTTATTTTTGAAGAATTCATAGGAATTTTCACATTCTGGGGAACTTCAGCTGCTTTTCTCATCAGTTATATAAGCTAGATAAGCTGAATCATCAAGAAAAACACTGACAGTCTGCTGGGGAACTGAGGCTTGAAGTACATTTTGTTTAGACACTTAGATGGAGCCAACAGAAATGATGCATAGACAGCTGAACAAAGAAAACAAAACAAAGATAGTAATGAGCTACCGGGATTCACAGTTCCTTCCTCTACAGTTCATGGCAAGAAAATTAGGAATAGACCCTGTGAAAGTTTTAATTTTATGCTATATGTAGTCAAAACAAGCTGTTTCCACTCCCTCCAAAAATCTAGCAAGGTTTCCTGGCAGAGGAGCCATTTCAGATCATTTAGACATTTGGGTGGAAGACTATTCATGACACATGAAGCCTGGTGGAAATGACCTAACAGGATGTAGTTGGGGATTCATCCCACAAATACTTAGTTGTTGCCTGCTATGTGCTGGACATTGTACTCCAAAAAAAACAAAACATAAACTTATGTTTTGGGGGAGTTTTTATCTTAAGATATGAAAGAACTGTGAATGACTTGAGTTCTAGAAGCTATAAGAGAATGAGCTGCAGTAGAAAATGAGGTGTTGAAAGGGGAGAGGTCAGGACTCTGGATTCTAGGATGCCCTGGGCTTGGCAGTTGATCTGACTATTGTCTGTAGTGGGAAGTTCCATGAGGGGGATGGATGAGTGGTGTGGTCAGTCACAAGTTAGTACGAGGATCTCAGTACTCTGCTCTAAGGGTAAAAATCCCTATAATACTTCTAAATAGAAAAATATCCCCTCCCCACCACAGAACCAGTTGGAGTTGGAGTTAGAGAACTTGTCTTACAGTGTAATTTTATTCACTTAACTTTTTTTCTGAGTTGCAGTTTTCTCCTCTGCTTAGTGGGGATTGTAATCTGGACTTCATAGGATTGTTGTGAGGGCCAGATGATGGTACATGTAAAAGCTCTTAGCACACTGAGTGGCACAGGCAGTCACTCAGAAACAAAGGACAAGGCCAAACCAATAAAATTTAAAAGATAAGCATTTAATCTGGATACCACCTATGTTAATGAATTTTTATTCCTTAGAGTATCTAGTAATTCTCTTCTTAGTCATACAACATCTGAAGAAGACACAAAAGAAGAGAAGAAGACTCTTCTCAAACACAAAGTCAAGCTATGGAGGGTACTGGAATGCTGTGTTGAGTGCAGTCACAGTACCCATCCCCACTCCTATCAAGGGCCAGCAAACTCCTTGATCTTGAGATTCTGATTTATGGGAGAGTCCAGGAAATACAGTTACTTGAGGTCATTTCTAAGCCTGAAAAACTGTGGCTGTCTTTTATTTATTTATTTATTTATTTTCCCTTTTTTTTTTTTTTAATATATGACATTTATTGTCAAATTGGTTTCCATACAACACCCAGTGCTCATCCCAAAAGGTGCCCTCCTCAATACCCATCACCCACCCTCCCCTCCCTCCCATCCCCCATCAACCCTCAGTTTGTTCTCAGTTTTTAAGAGTCTCTTATGTTTTGGCTCCCTCCCTCTCTAACCTTTTTTTTTCCCTTCCCCTCCCCCATGGTCTTCTGTTAAGTTTGTCAGGATCCACATAAGAGTGAAACCATATGGTATCTGTCTTTCTCTGTATGGCTTATTTCACTTAGCATCACACTCTCCAGTTCCATCCACGTTGCTACAAAGGGCCATATTTCCTTCTTTCTCATTGCCATGTAGTACTCCATTGTGTATATAAACCACAATTTCTTTATCCATTCATCGGTTGATGGACATTTAGGCTCTTTCCATAATTTGGCTATTGTTGAGAGTGCTGCTATAAACATTGGGGTACAAGTGCCCCTATGCATCAGTACTCCTGTATCCCTTGGGTAAATTCCCAGCAGTTGAGCACCTTTTCAAATGTTCATTAAGTATTTGATATACTCTTTTGTTAAATATTTATCTAATCTTCTTCCAACTTTTAATTGCATTGTTTTTTTTTTCTTATTGACTTGTAGTACTTTTTATATTATGGATATGAGTCTTTTGTCAGATATATGTATTATAATATATGATCCCATCTTTGGCTTTCCTTTTTATTCTCTTACTGGTATATACTTTAAAAAATTTTTTTTAATTTAATTAATTTATTTATTTTGGAAGGGGAGAGAGAGCACAAAGAGGGGAGGTGGCAGAGGGAGAGGGGGAGACACAGAATGCAAAGCAGGCTCCAGGCTCTGAGCCTTCAGCACAGAGTAGGTGCACAGTTCCCCAACATGGGAATCAAACTCACCAACTGTGATATCATGACCTGAGCTGAAATCAGATGCTTAACCAAGTGAACCACCCAGGTACCTCAGGTATATTCTGATACTGGACTTTAGTGAAGTCCAAACCATCAAAATTCCTTTACAGTTAGTGCTTTTTTGTGTCTTATTTAAATACCTTTGCCTACCTCAAAATATCCTCAAGAACTTTTTAAGGATTAATGTAGTTTCCTCTCAGGACTGCCTTCGCTGCATCCCAAAGCGTTTGGATTGTTGTATTTTCATTTTCGTTTGTTTCCATATATTTTTTAATTTCTTCCCTAATTGCCTGGTTGACCCACTCATTCTTTAGTAGGGTGTTCTTTAACCTCCATGCTTTTGGAGGTTTTCCAGACTTTTTCCCGTGGTTGATTTCAAGCTTCATAGCATTGTGGTCTGAAAGCATGCATGGTATGATCTCAATTCTTGTATACTTATGAAGGGCTGTTTGTGACCCAGTATGTGATCTATCTTGGAGAATGTTTCATGTGCACTCGTGAAGAAACTATATTCTGTTGCTTTGGGATGCAGAGTTCTAAATTTATCTGTCAAGTCCATCTGATCCAGTGTAGCATTCAGGGCCCTTGTTTCTTTATTGACCGTGTGTCTAGATGATCTATCCATTTTTGTAAGTAGAGTGTTAAAGTCCCCTGCAATGACCACATTCTTATCAATAAGGTTGCTTATGTTTGTGAGTAATTGTTTTATATATTTGGGGGCTCCTGTATTTGGCGCATAGACATTTATAATTGTTAGCTCTTCCTGTTGGATAGACCCTGTAATTATTATATAATGCCCTTCTTCATCTCTTGTTACAGCCTTTAATTTAATGTCTAGTTTGTCTGATAGAAGTATGGCTACTCCAGCTTTCTTTTGACTTCCAGTAGCATGATAAATAGTTCTCCATCCCCTCACTTTCAATCTGAAGGTGTCCTCAGGTCTAAAATGAGTCTCTTGTAGATAGCAAATAGATGGGTCTTGTTTTTTTTTTATCCATTCTGATACCCTATGTCTTTTGGTTGGCGCATTTAGTCCATTTACATTCAGTGTTATTATAGAAAGATATGGGTTTAGAGTCATTGTGATGTCCGTAGGTTTCATGCTTGTAGCAATGTCTCTGGTACTTTGTCTCACAGGATCCCCCTTAGGATCTCTTGTAGGGCTGGTTTAGTGGTGACGAATTCCTTCAGTTTTTGTTTGTTTGGGAAGACCTTTATTCTCCTTCTATTTTAAATGACAGACTTGCTAGATAAAGGATTCTCAGCTGCATATTTTTTCTGTTTATCACATTGAAGATCTCCTGCCATTCCTTTCTGGCCTGCCAAGTTTCAGTAGAGAGATTGGTCACGAGTCTTACAGGTCTCCCTTTATATGTTAGAGCACGTTTATCCCTAGCTGTTTTCAGAATTTCCTCTTTATCCTTGTATTTTGCCAGTTTCACTATGATATGTCATGCAGAAGATCAAGTTACGTCTTGAAGGGAGTTCTCTGTGCCTCTTGGATTTCAATGCCTTTTTCCTTCCCCAGATCCAGGAAGTTCTCAGCTATTATTTCTTCAAGTATACCTTCAGCACCTTTCCCTCTCTCTTCCTCCTCTGGCATACCAATTATGCATAGATTATTTCTCTTTAGTGCATCACTTAGTTCTCTAATTTTCCCCTCATACTCCTGGATTTTTTTCTCTCTTTTTTTCAGCTTCCCCTTTTTCCATAATTTTATCTTCTAGTTCACCTATTCTCTCCTCTGCCTCTTCAATCCGAGCCGTGGTTGTCTCCATTTTATTTTGCAGTTCATTTATAGCATTTTTTAGCTCCTCCTGGCTGTTCCTTAGTCCCTTGATCTCTGTAGCAATAGATTCTCTGCTGTCCTCTATACTGTTTTCAAGCCCAGAGATTAATTTTATGACTATTATTCTAAATTCACTTTCTGTTATATTGTTTAAATCCTTTTTGATCAGTTCATTAGCTGTTGTTATTTTCTGGAGATTCTTTTGAGGGGAATTCTTCCGTTTCATCATTTTGGATAGTTCCTGAAGTGGTGCGGAACTGCAGGGCACTTCCCCTGTGCTGTTTTGAATAACTTGCGTTTGTGGGTGGGGCGGCAGTCAGACCTGATGTCTGCCCCCAGCCCACCACTGGGGCCACAGTCAGACTGGTGTGTACCTTCTCTTCCCCTCTCCTATGGGCGGGATTCACTGTGGGATGGCGTGGCTCATCTGGGCTACTTGCACACTGCCAGGCTTGTGGTGCTGGGGATCTGGTGTATTAGCTGGGGTGGATTGGCGAGGTGCACACAGGCGGGAGGGGTAGGCTCAGCTCGCTTATCCTTCAGTGATCCACTTCAGGAGGGGCCCTGCGGCCCCAGGAGAGAGTCACACCCGCCACTGGAGGGATGGATCCGCAGAAGCACAGCGTTGGGTGATTGAGCAGTGCAAGCAAGTTCCCTGGTAGGAACTGGCTCCCTTTGGGATTTCGGCTGGGGGATGGGCGAGGGAGATGGCGCTGGCAAGCGCCTTTGTTTCCTGCCAAGCTGAGCTCTGTCATCCGGGGCTCAACAACTCTCCCTCCCGTTGTCCTTCAGCCTTCCCGCTCTCTGAGCAGAGCTGTTAACTTATAACCTCCCAGATGTTAAATCCTGCTTGCTGTCAGAACACACTCCATCCGGCCTCTCCACTTTTGCAAGCCAGATTTGGGGCCTTTGCTTGGCCAGCGGGCTGCCCCTCCACCCCGGGTCCCTCCCGCCAGTCCGTGTATCTTGCACCACCTCTCCTCCCTTCCTACCCTCTTCCGTGGGCCTCTCGTCTGCACTTGGCTCCAGAGGATCCGTTCTGCTAGTCTTCCGGTGGTTTTCTGGGTTATTTAGGCAGGTGTAGGTGGAATCTGAGTGATCAGCAGGACGTGGTGAGCCCAGCATCCTCCTACACCGCCATCTTCCCTCATCCTCATACTTTTTAAGGATTAAATGATGATGTATTTAAATGCTCCTGGGATAGCTCCTGGAACATAGCAGTCACTAAAAAAAAAAAAAAAAAAAAAAAAAAAAAAAAAAAATCAGTGAATACTAAAAGAACAAACAGGAAAACAAGGAAACCAAATAAGCCTGTAGTCCTGATAATATACTTACTTTGTGCTTTTGCTTCTTAGAACTGTGTGGTAACATTTATAGCACCCTGAGGAAACATAGGGATGAGAAACACTGACCATGACTTGGTGGTGGGAGATAGGAGAGAAAAAGTGCTGCGGATGATCACTATGACTCCCTACAATACAGTCTGAGACTCAGGTAGAACTCAAGAAAGCTTTGACTTGAAGTCATCTCCAAGCCTGGTAAAGCTGTGCATCTACTCTAAACCTAGTCTTTGCTTGATTTTTCCCAATATTGGTCAAGGTCTCTGAGATCTTTTTGCTCATTCTTTTTTGACCTTGACCTTGTTCCTTGCTCCTTGAGAACCTTTTTATACTCCATTTTAACTTTTTTTTTTTAAAGTAGACTCTGTGACCAATGTGGGACTTGAATTCATGCTCTGCTGACTGAGCCATCCAAGTGCCCCTATAACTTCATTTTAATCATTTCATGATCATTTTTCCCCCATGACACCCTCTCAACCTTTCGTTTTCTATATTTTCCTATATTATCCAGTTTATGGCCATGACCATCTTGCCCTGCTATGGCTTCCATGATATCTTCTTTTGTGGCCCACTTCATGGCTTCCTCAGTGGCCTCCTCTGTGGTAATGGCTATTGTAATGGCTTCTTCTATGTCCATAACTTCTGTCATGATTCATGCCATAACCACTCTGACAGCTATGGCTCAATTTATGGTTGATACCATGGCCCACTCTGTGTCCAAAGCCATGTGCTCCTCCATGGACCAATTCATTTTCCAGGCTGTGGAACATGCCAGAGCCCAGTTCTGAATAATCCAGGTCCAGACCAAGGTCAAGGCTGTAGTCATGAGGGTAGTAAGTACCACTATTTATCAGGGGGAAGTAAAAGTCCGTCTAAAAAAGAAAAAAATAATAATATTATAAAATTAATTTATCTTTTCTCTTATCACCAACCTTATCTCTTCTCCTTTATCTCCCTTATCATCTCTTTCACTGTCAGATTTTTACTTTTCAGAGCCACCTATTTTCTCCTCTTGTTACCATCCTTATTGTGTCTTTGTCTCTCCCATATTTCTATCTGAGTAAACAACTTTCCTTGTCACTTTATTAATACATCCTTTCCAGCATGGTAAGCTTATGCGCTATTGGACTATCAAGAAAAAAGTGAATGCACATCTATATGTGAAATTGTGGAGACTCACTTAAGAGAGACTTTCAATTTGTTAGTCAGCTAAGGAAGCTGAAGACAGGTGCATGGAATTGAGAGACCTTAGAATATATTCATGTAGAGCTTTGAGATTGTATGTGCTGGAGCAAATAACTAAGATCATGGAGCTCCAGGCTCCTAGTCTATCAGGTGGCTATAATATCCCCTTAGGACTGTAGAGCAAATGAAATGAAATGATGCATTTTAAGCACTCAGACCTGAGCCTAACGCTTAGTAAAAACTCAATAAATTTAGTTCTCATTATATGTTAACTTTTCACATAAAATAATAATTTAGGAAGTCATTCCTGGATGATGGGACTTTATTTTTTAGCCTACGTATGGAGGCAGACTGAAAATTCTGAACTAAAGAATGCTAGTAAATTGACTAGATTATGCCAGCTTTTGGCTGCAGAATGTGTTGCATTTATTTTTACTGGTGATTGTTTAACAACTGGCTC
>NW_026057580.1:11285429-11291799 GCF_023721935.1 Panthera uncia
TCCTTGGGCCCTGCTGGGGCTCTCATGGTCTTCCCATTGGCGGGGGTGGTCTTCTCACTATAGTCAGTGGGCCCTTCTGGGGCTCTTGTGGTCCTCCTGCTGTCCGGAGTGGTGTTCTGTCCATGTTTCTTGGACTTTTGGCGGCTTATTGTGGCTTTCTTATTGGTTGATGTAGTCTCTTCTCCATATTTTGTAGATTCTGTTGGGACTCCCGGAGTCTTTTCATAAGGCAATGTGGCTAATTTTCCATGTTCTAGTGAGTTTTCTAGTGATTTTGTGATATTTATATGAGCTGATATGGTGCTGTGTCTATGTTCTCTAAGTGTTGCTGGTATTTGTGTGGTCTTTTCAATGGCTAATGTGGTCCTGCTTATACGTCCTGTAGTCTTCATCATCGTTGTGCCTGAGGCAACTGTAGTTCTGAGATTAGCAGCTATTGTATGATCTCCAGCTCTTTCTGACCTTCGTGGGGTTCTTGTAACCTCATCTGATGGGGCTGTTGTGCTTTTGCCTGAGGAATACATAGGTATTTTTTTGCTCTCCGAATTTCCTGAGTTGTGGACAGGATTTATGGTCTTCTGTGAAGTAGCGCTTTTACTCTCTGAAGTAATGTTTCTCAAAGATGTTACACTTTTATCTGTTCCTGTAACTGATTTGAACTTAAGGCAAGTTGTTTTGATCTTGGGTGCTGAGGTTGGATATTTTACACCAGACGATCCCTTATGTGTGTTAGTAGAGTCAGCAGGATCAATAGACCGTCCATTCCGAACATTTGGGTCTCTTCCTTGATTGCTCGGGGTTTTTTCAGAAGTAGAGTTTTGGGAATTACCATGATGACTTGTAGAGTTTTGGGAATTACCTATGTGTTTGTAAATCGGCTTGAGATGGTGTGTAGCGTTGCAATTGCGTTTTAGCTTATGGGTTTCTGTAGATTTAGTGAGGTCTAGAGGGCTATGGCTTGACTGAAGAGCAGTATGATCAGGGGGTGCACTATAAACAAAGCCTGAAGTAGGAGAGAACAAATTATCAGATGCTGGGGAATCACCAGTTTTCTGAAGTTCTTGAAATGTGATAGCACCTGTGAAGGAAAAGAGGCAAATAAGAAACTTCCATTATTTTCTTCCTTGTTTCTCTGCCCACCTCTCCCTCTAAGGGTCCCTTTATTACCCTAGATATATCTCCCCAGCCAGTATCCTCAAAATACTATGACTTAAAATCCCCATTCTCTCCTCTAGTCTCTGGACCTTTGTTCAGGTTGTGCCTTTAGCAAGAATGCCACTTCACCTCTTCTCCACTTCCACTCCTCAGTTCTGAAATTCAGACCTTTCTGGCCTTATGGCATCTTTCCAGATCCTTCCAAGCATATAAGATCTAGTTTCATCTCAATGCTCAAAAAATTCTTTATTAATACCCTTTCCTGCTACCTTCAACCCAACCTTACAGTTATTTGTGTGCCTATCAACCTCTACTTCCTGCCCTACCTATCAAATCACAAGATTTTGAGATCAGATATTGAGGATATTTTGTTCCACAAATGCTCCTTCAGAGTTTATATACTTATGAAATGGAGTTCCCTTTCCATGACAGGGCTGAGAGGAAAGGGAACAAATATCAGAATCTCCATCTTTCCATAACATTCCAGCTCCATCTCAAATGTAATTGTGTAAGAGACTGAAGTAAGACTTCTGGCAGAACTTGCCATAGGATTAATAAGTAGACACAGGTGATGAATGGGAGGAGGATAAAAGAGGAATGGAAGATGGATAGAGGAAGGATATGGAAGACTTCATTTTGGTGTTAAAGTTTGGTTTGGATGTAGAGAAGTAGATAAGATGACTCAACCCTATGGTCGCCCACTGGACACCCCTCTCTTCACACGCCTAAAGCTATCTGGGATAGATGAAGTTTGCCCGCTTGAAAGAAAAAGATGTCTGCTTGGGGGTCCTGAGATGAGTGAATGAGGCAGCTGAATTGTAGAAGGGACTGACTGTGTTTAAGGACAGGGTGTGAGAGAAAACACCTCTATCAATGAACAGATAAGGGCCTTAATTACGTGGGAAAAAAAACAACCAATGGGGACAGAGGAGATGTCTCTGATACCTAGTCAGGAGATCGCCAAAGAGTGAGGGAGATAGTGTTGTTACGTAACTGAGATTTCCAGTCTGTTAGCTCAAGGTGGCAACCAGAACCTGGACCCATTCCCAATCACAAAGAAACAAAATCCACCCGCCTCCTTGCTGCCAAGAAGAGTAGAGGCCCGGGGAACTCTTTGAAAAAATATGGGTGGGACAAGAAGGGGATGAGGGTCCCAAGTCTCTTATGGGAATCGAGGTTAGGGAAAGAAAGGATGGCTGAATTTTCAGGCCCTCACTTCGCTGTTAGTTCCATTCCTTGGTTCTCTCAGCAGCAATACCAATGATAGCTACTATTCATTGCGCACCTTTTCTGAGCCAAAAGCTCAGGTGGTTGCCTTACAGACATTCTCTTTCTGGATTCTCTTCTAGGGTCACTGATCTCCCAGCTCCCCCAAAAGTAGACACAGATGATGAATGGGAGGAGGATAAGAAGAGGAATGGAAGATGGATAGAGGAAGGAGATGGGAGACTTTCATTTTGGTGTTAAAGTTTGGTCTGGATGCAGAGAAGTAGATGAGATGACTCAACCCTATGGTTCCCCACTGGCCTCCCCTCTTCACACACCTAAAGCTATCTGGATAGATGAAGGTTGCCCTCTTGAAAGAAAAATGTGTCTCTTTAGAAGCGTTACAAGCTATTAACCTCCCTATTTTACAGCCAAAAAACTTGAGTTTCAAGTTTCACCCAAGAGGAATGGTGACTTGCACACAATCCCACAGCAACAGCAATGGCCAACCTTTCTTGCACACTTACTACGAGATAGGCAGGTCTTATGAATGTATTAACTCATTTACTTTTCACAACAGCCCTTTGAAATTAAGAACTATTTGTTATTCTCCCCCTTTTTATAGATGAGGAAACAAGGTTCAGAGAGAATAAGTAATCTCCCCAAGGATACTCTCCAAGTCAAAAGTTGAGCTAGAGTTTGAATACATATTCTGGGTTCCCAGACCCAGGCTCCTACTGGTTAAGACTACACTAAACAAACTATAGTTCAGCCCAGCTGTTGGGAAAGGAAGAACACTGGCACTTGTGGAATGCCTAAAGGATGCTGTCTATACATTTGTTTATTTAATCTTCACCACAAACCTGTGAGACAAGCATATGATCTTACTATTTTATAGGTGAGAAAAGGAAGTTCAAAGTGATGAAATAATTGGCAAAGTCAGGCTTCTCACTAAACCCCAGATGCTGTTAAATGTGATAGGGGATGAGTAAATATCCAGAAAGTGAATAAATGAGCAGTAGCAGTAGTATTAGTGGCAGTGCTATTTTGCAGTGCAAATTCCACTGGCTTTAAAGAATCAGAGGACAAGATTAGAGTTCAGGCTCTGTCCCTCACCAGCTTTGCATGCTTGCTTGGGTCACTTAAATATTCAGAATATCCATGTCCTCAACTGTAAATAACAATGATGTCAACTGCACCAGCTTAAGCATAGAAGATTATTTAAAGCATTTGTTGAATCTGAATTATAGTCTTTCAAACAGTCTCATACTTTGCCTTGTTCTCCTGGTAGTAAGGCGAGCCTGAGCCTGTGGCCTTCTACAGCCCCAGGTATCTCTCCTTTCCCATCTGCTTCACATACCTCTGAGGCCTGCCTTGACCACCTCATCCGAAGGGCAGCCCCATATTCCTGGGCCATTTCCCCTGGCTGTGTTTTATCAACATGACACTCATCATTTTCTATTTATAATAAATACTTCCCACAATGGCAGGGATTTTTAATTGTCTCATTCATCACTATGTCTCCAGCTTAGAACAATGTCTGGCCCACAGGAAGCACTTCATACATATTTGTTGAATGGGTGATTAACAATATCTTAAGACTGATGAAAACTCTTCAGAAGCAGTGCCAACAACTTCTCATTATGCACACTAAGTAAAAAAGCATATATAACTGTGACCTCCAAAAGTTGGAAAACCAAAGGGTAATTTCTGCCACATGAAGTAATTGAGCCCTTGAGATGTTAAAAGAAGACCTACAGCCCACCAGTTCTGGGATACTGGTTGTCATTTAACCCCAGGGCCTATATACTCAATAAAGAGATTCAGATAACTAGATCTTAGAATTCCAGATCTACATCACACAATTGTGGAACCATTGGTTATTAAGTCTAGAGTTGAAGCTCAAAGGATTCCTTGGTTCTGAGCTCAGCCATGGAGCAAATCAGTGACTAACTGCACTGCCCACCCCCACCCCCCCGCCCCAAGATGAGATGACCATCTCTTCTCCCCAGTAGCAATTTTAGTTCCCTAGGAAGTTTTTACTGTGAGATATTCATTTTGCCAACTACAATAATGGCCCCAAAATAACTTTTTTGGTCACTGATACATAGGCAGAGAGGAAACTCTGGCTTTAGCACAAGACACTGAAGATGGATGCTCAGCCTGGATTAAAGAATGAAAAAATCCCACATCAAAACTACGTCTAATTCCAAAGGTCTGTTCAACATGTTTCATTCTCACTTATCATGCTAAGTGATTCATGATGCAGGGTCTCCATCAGAGCAGCTTCACCCAGAAGAGTGTATCTGGTGTTTCTTGGTGTCCTGCCCCTAGAAAATGGCTTACTCCATTTGCAATAATATGGGTAAATGCTTTAAATGTCTATAGAACACAAGCTCAGTACATGGCCTAAAACTCAGAGTAAAACAGACTAAAGAGAAATATACTCAAATGGTTGCCTGCGTGGGTAACTGGGGAGTATCATATTTTCTTTTTCTTTCTCATTTTTTTCAGTTTTCCAGTTTCTATAATGAGCATATTTCTGTCAGATAAGTTACATCAAATAACATTTATTAGAGGAAAAACAAGACATCCTTTTTAGACTTGCTCCAAGACCCCATTTGTGCTCCCCTCAGAGATGATTTCATCTACTTTCTGCACCTCTGGTTCTACAACTGCATGCCACAGACTCTGGGGTTCTAAGACCCAGTTATCTGAATCTGGGTATTGACTAATCCTGTGCATAAATGATGGGGAGGGGTTGGAACTGTGTACTAAAGGTATTCATCCACCTCAGTCATCACTCTTTCCCTCTCTACCTTGGCCTCACTGCCTGCTGGACATAGTCATGTGCCCCATCAGCCCCACATTCCAGTTCCACCCTCACCCCACCCCAACCTTATCCCAGTCTCACACCCTCCCTACCTATCACCCACTTGCTCTTCTCTACAGGATCTGAGTGTCCACTGCCCTGGCCCTCCCCCCAGCCCTCTCCTCCGTTTCACCCAGGCAAACTCTAGCAGCCATCTCCCCAGACAAAACCCACAGAGCCCAGAATGTCCTATTCTGGAATTCAGATCTCAAGTCTGCCCTGCATCTGCCTGTGCCCTAGAGCAAATCTTCCTCAAAAGTTAATGTGTATGGAGTTGTCTCATGCTTCATTCCCTTCTGCTTTGTACCTACAGATCCTTCTTCCTGGGCAGCAGCACAACAGAAGGTGGCAGAGAGCAGCAGGTGGGATAGCAGCATGACAGGAAGGAGGAGAGAAGAGACCCAGGATTGGGAGGCTGAGGACGGCTCTGGTGCCTCTGTCCGCAGACCGTCAAGATAGGGAGAGAGGTACAAGTCAGAGCACAAACAGAATGCACTGCTGAGGCCTAGCAGAGGCAGCTCGAAGATTCCTCAGCCCCTGCCCCTGCCAGCCACCATCCACTTGTTCCCCTCGCTCCCATCCCCGCTGGCCCCAACATGACCTGAGCTCAAGGAAGGAGAAATTTCCTCCAATATCACCCTCTGTCAAATACTATTAGAAGAAGAAGCTGCTGCCTGCCCTACCCTAAATACTGTCTGCAGCATCCAGATTCACAACTTTCTGGGTCCTGGTTTGCAATCATTAACATCATTGCCATGGATGACCCTATCCAGCTCATTGCATCTCTCTGAATTTATTTGTGTGTGTCTACCTTGTGAAGACCCTCCTTTGAATCACCCAGGTCCCCTCCAAACTTCTCCTGTGTTTCACCTCTCCACTCCCTGGGGTCAGTCACAGAACTATTTCTTAACTAAGTGAACTAATTTGGTGATTTCACTTTAACTTGTAGGTTCTGTTGTGCTCATTAAACTTTTCCACATACTTTTTCTCACTGAAGCTCTGGAATGTTTCCCAACTGTAGAATGGGGACAAAATCATGCACACCTTATCGAGTTGCTATGAGGATCAAATAGGTAAATGTGAACAAAGTGCCTAGAACAATGCCTAGCACATAGTAAATGCCTGGTAAGCGTCATC